>NW_017100942.1:414803-422429 GCF_001263275.1 Habropoda laboriosa
GCCACGAAGCGAGCCACGGCCGTGAATTATCGGCGCTGAAGGGGGATAACAGAGGGGCGGGAAGGGAGGAGCGGAGGCGCGCGTGCTGCTCGCGAGGAGAGCGTACGCTGGGCTCTGCTACCGAACGCTCATTACCGGAGAGGAGACGCGACGGAATATCGCCTCGTGACTCATGGCACGTGAGTAAAAAGCCGAAGTAATGAAGCACACCGCGGACGACCGGGAGAAAGAAGGAAGATTCGGCGAGCCTCTCGTCGATCACCGACCACCAACCTTGAAAAGACGAGAGACGAGGGTCGAGATGTTAAGTTGGGGTTCGGTGGCTGCTTGGTGCGGAGATTGACACTGGGGATATGGGCACTTTGGTGGAATTTGGGTGGGTAAATAGGTGTGGCGAAGGTACAGATGTATGTTGATTTTGTTAGGTAGTGATTTTTGGGTTTGGGTTGTTCGGGGATTGTTGAGGGGGAATTGCGTGGTTTCGTGGAGAAGTTGGAAAAATTGGGGTAGTGATTGAGACAGTGCAGGTGTGTGGGGGATTGATTAATTGGGATGCAGGGTGTTGGTTCGATATCCATTTTTGTTTGAATAAGATTTATTTGGATGGAAGATTGTTCGTTATTCTCCAATAACTTCATTTCATTCGAATTGTTGTTCGAGTGAGATTTCTTCCGAATTTTTATTCGAATACGAGTTCATTAGAATAAGATTTCATTTTTATTCGACCGATATTTCATTCGACTAAGATTTAATTCGAATTTTTATTCGAATAGTGCCCAACTTTGGTGTCCAGTGAATCACGATAGCTAATCTAAACTAACCTAATCCCAAACCTAAATTTGATGAAAAAACGTAATCGCCTACTCGTTCCACAAGTTTTTCCCCCATTTTTGGTAGATTCAATATCTCGTTGCTACAACATTCCGTTCATTTTTTCGTTAAAAATATTTTTCTCTCGTAACAGAAATTACGGAATGACCCAACATTTAAACCCCTTTCCTCCAAGTGACCAACTCGAAAGTTCTTCCAAGATTTCAACGACAGATGTTGCATAATAAGGCAAGATTCGAAATAAAAAGGACGGTTCGATTGAATTCCAGAAATATACCAGGAACTAATCTCGGTTGGAAAGGATTTATCATCGGAACGATCGAAATTAATTCCACGGAACGGCGCGCCGATGGTCGATGGACGGAAACAGGCGAAACGGTTGAGCTACGTTTCGCCACGAAGAGAATCAAGGAGAACAAACAGGAGTACGCGCGATCAATCGAATAAATTTCCAGTCACCGCCTGCTGGGAAAACGAATTCCCCCTTCATTTGGTATTCAACGCGACGCTCGGGCTGCGTTTTAGTGCCAATCTAACGCTAATCATCGTGCGAACAGCGCGCGCGGAATACGGAAATAATCGAACGAGAACGATAAATTGAGCTCCACGCGATATCTATCTCGAGGAGGAATAACAAGTTCTATCGGTTGTAGTACGCCCCATTGTGCGGTCTCTTGGAAAGAAATCGACCAACGATGGATTTCTACGCGAGTTCAGTTCGTGGCGCTTATTTATTTCTTTATGGGAGAAATGCGGCGCGAGAAACTTTACAGATTAAGTGGAAAACTTCTGAGAAATCTTCGAGCTTAAATTTTTAAGAAACTTTCAAGCTTACAGTTTAAAGAAATTTTTAAAATTAAATTTTCAAGCTTAATTTTTAACAAATTTTAAGAAATTTTTAAGATTAAATTCTCAAGCTCAAATTTTCAACAAATTTTCAAGCTTAAATGTTTAAGAAATATTTAAGATTAACTTTTCAAGATTCAATTTTATAATTTTAAATGTTTAACAAATTTTCAAGATTCAATTTCCATGCTCTTTAGCCTTCCAAGCTAAATTATGTAGTTTTGGAGAGATGTTTGAAGATGAATAGATATTTCAAGTGTACCGTATATAATGTTTTTTAAACCTGCGATAAAATTTGAATTAGTATATACAGTTTTAATTATTTGGTAAGTGATACAATTTTTATATTGCATCAAATAAGAGATGTAGCACGATCTAATTTTCATATAGAAATCACGAATCCTTTCTCTTGTTCCGGTTGCGAGTACAAAGTGGAAATTCGAGAAAAAATGTGTCCAGTTGTAGTCACTTTTTCCTCATTGCCAAACACTCGTTTCTATGCAGGGAGCTGAAGAAAATTCATGTACGGGTGAAAGTGAATCCAAAGTAGCCTCGATGTTGTTCGAAATTAGTGTTCCACACTAGCATAATTATGAGATACGATCTATCGTTATAACTGTAAGAAACAGGCATTACATCGAATATACATATACCGATCTATATATCTGTGTCGTTGCTTTTGTTTGAAAAATCATCGCGATTTCTGAAATCTGAAAAATTTCGCAAAAATCCAAATCCTCAAGAATAAAACACTCCAGGCTGCAAGCCTGTCAAATCGACACCTTTGAAGTATCAAAGGGCTCAAATCACACCACTCAACACCGTCAATTACCAAAAACAACATCCCATCTCCGTAAACCCACAAAACTGACAGGCTAAAAAAAAGCAAAAAATGAAGAAAAAAAAAATGAATCATATCGCTCACGAAATCACCCGACGAAACACTCGTTCGAGCCCACATTCTGACCGTTCATCCGGACACACCAGAACTTAATTAAAACGATCAATCGGCGGAGGCGCGACGAGTCTGGTCTTAACGCGGAACACGAGGCGCATCAATTTCAACCTGAAAGCCGAGTGATTTTATTCGTTGATACAGAGGCGCGCGCGTAAGTACGTTCGGGGTAAGAGAAATACACGGAAGTAATCGAAGAAGAACGATGAAGCGGATTCCTGAAGGCGAGCTGCCGCAGCAGATCCATCTCTGCCTTTCGCTGCCGCGCCATTTTCGATCCGCCTTGCCTCTTAATTAATTCCCCCCCTCTGCAATGGTAGCGAGAGAGGATCGTTTCGAGCGAAAAGAATCACTCGTTCCCCAAATGAGAATTACTTGCGATCGTTTCGCCGCCGCGGTGAGTCTGTCTTGTAAATGGAGTGCACGGTTAGGTTGCGGTTATTGAATCACCGATTCGGACGTATTTGCCGGGATGATTAAGTCTGATTACTCCTCGATCCTTGTTTCAATTAATGCCAATGCAAATTGTGCTCGGTGCAATTAGGCGGATACGCTTGTCCAAGGATACTTGGGTATTGTTTCAGTTGTTTTTTCGAGATGGCGGGTGAATGTTGGAGTTCTGCGTGCATGGGAGTTTGTTGGAATTATTTTGAGGAAAATTGCAGAATCTACAAATTCAGAATTTTTTAGGAAATGAAAATAGCGTTCTTTGAAAATCAGGAACTCGATTTTATATTGTTCATTTACGATTTTTACACTTCTATGTCTTATGACTATAGGGTTTTTGATTTTCTTTTTGTAAATTAACATTTTTCGTTTAATTTATGGGCTTATCTAAGTAAGTCATGATGTTCGGTAATTTTTTCTAATTACCATTTACCATTTAATAGCATACTGTGCAGTAGCAAAGTTCGCAGTAAAATCTGTGGACCAGATTTCACCCTGTATTTCAATCACACTTCAAATATAGATCACAGCAATATTAACGTCATTTTACAAAATTTTTCTAATGTAGGATTAATTCTAATTTTCAGTAATTATTGACCAATTACCATTTACCATTTAATAACCATAAATGGAGGTGACAATGTAGAATTAATTTTTTTGAAACACTGCAAATTCTCGCAATTTTTTTTAGTAATTATCCACTAATTACCATTTACCATTTAGTACCAAAGAATGGAGCTGACAATATAAATGGAGCTTTAGCAATTATTGACTAATTACCATTTACCATTTAATACAAACAAATGTAGATAATAATATAGAATTTTATTGAAACACTCTCTGTATATTCTCACAATTCTTCAGTAATTATTGACCAATTACCATTTACCATTTGATACAAAAGAAAATTCTCGCAGTACTACAAAATAACAGAAGCTTCCCCAGCTCAGAAACAATAAATCCCCTCATCAACAAAGCAGCCAGCAACTCGCAAGCCTAAACAAACTATAAATCGTTGCAAATCGCCACAACACTGGCCAACAAATAATTACGAAGCCGCTCGATCCGAACACGATCGATCAACTAACTGTACATATAAGCTTATCGGCAGCAGCCGGCACGGAGCCCAGTCGTAAACAGTTTATAAATCAATATTTTAAGACCAACCGTAAAATTGTACTCAATAATCGTATTCTCCTTATGCAGCAGCAGCAGCGTTCTCGATAAACATTTGCATTCCAACGTGCACGCATAAACTCCTGAAAAACGAATAAACGATCTTACGGAAAACCCCCCCCCTAAAAGAGGAACCGTGAAATTTACGATCCATCTCGTTCAGCTCTCTTCAACTTCGGCGAGATCGCGAATACAAAAGCTTTCGTTCGCGAAAGGACATCCGAAAAAAAGGATACCGTTGGTCGCCTCGATAAATTTCTCGTTTCGTCGGGCGCCGCGTCGTATGAATCGCGGAGAGCAAGGCTGACCGGACGCCATAAGCGCTGGGAAAAAATACGTCAGCGCCAGGAGAGGATGCTTTCTTCCTTGTTCGCCCGGGAAGGACCGACCAAGGAGAGCCACGATTTTATGCCGTTTCGTTTCGCGACAATTAAACGCAATTCTCGAGGTCGCGAGCACAAAGCCGACGAACAAAGAGAAAGACGAACATCCTGAGGGTTATTTTTCGAGATCTCTTCTCGTGTATCCGTTTGCTATGTTTCGTTTCTGGGAGGATATTTTTTCGAGGCAGGTTTTGTTCATAATGGAGAGTACGGTTGTGTGTATGTAGCTTGTTCCGGGAGTTTAAGAGTGTACTTAAGTGATGCAGTTTACGCAGGATGTGTGAATGGAGGCGGGATTACGGGGAGATCCTGAAGATTCTGGTTTAATTGTTTTGCTTGGAGGTAGAGAGGAAGGTTGGTTAGGTAGGTGGATAATGTTGCACGGGAGAGATGATGGATTATTTTTAGGTGTTTAATTGTATCTTGTTACTTGCGAAAGTCTTTAGGCGCATTTTTTCTGCACCTTGAATAATGCTAATTGAATGAAATTTTAGAGGTTTCTTGTTGGGTAATTTTTGCGTGGTGTATTGTGACATCAAATTGTTGCAAAGTTACACTAGACAGGCATACTAAAAATAAAGATTGTCCTTTAAATCTTATTTATAATTTTTGCAAGAGTGCAAAGAAATTAAAGACAGTGTATTGTTATTAATTTTTAGTAGCGACAAACACACCAGAAATAAAGAACATAAAAAAATTGTCTTTTAAATCTTACTTAAAATTTTTGAAAAAGTCTGAAATGTCCAAATTGCTGCAAAATTAAAGATAGCGGCTCAGCAGAAACAAAGAGCACGAAAAAATGTTGTCTCTCGAATTTTACTTATAAATTTTGCTCCCGAATAAATAATTTACTACAAATGAGTAACAAGTTGAAAAAAATTCAAATTGCCACAGGATTTATCCAAGAAAAGTTTGAGGGTAAAGGGTTAAATTTTCAACACTCTTTAAAGTAGATTAATCAACCCAAAATAGAAAGATGTCTTTCAACCAACTTTTCTCACAAACTGCCCCATACTACGTCGGACAAAATTTCTCACGCAGTTCAACCAAGAAAATCCTCCATCTTCGAATTCTCTTCAGAATTCGTGCACCTCTTCGATTCACCAAAAAGTTGCTCCCACGCGAGCCAAGCACTGCACTCCGGCTTGCGACTAAGGATCAAGCGATCAGATAAATCAACATCAAAACGTCTGGCACTCGATTTGTTGAGGCGCGCTTCGCACCACTGAAAAATCAGCCATCGAAAGTCCGCCTTTCTCCGCGCCGCTGTACACAACTTGGCGTGTTTCATTACCGCATTAATTGGCCGGCTATTTTTGAACGTTCGCCATTCCATTAATAACCGATGAAGACGAGCGAACCGGTGAATCAATAATATCCGTGATAACGCAACGAACAACTGCCCGATCCACCTATCGTTTTTCTTCATTTCAATTCCGACGATTACCACTTTCTTAATCGTTCGTCTAGCCGCGGGAGGCGAGAGGTCGTTTCCACTTCGTGGAAACCGAGCCTGAAGGCGCACAGTGGAGTATTTTAGTTTAAATGTTGGACAAAATTTGATTGGCAACCAAAAGAGTGTTCTTTATTTTTATGATTTTATTCAAGTGAAGTGTCGCGAGGGCCATTTTTGTGATGGCAGAATTTAGGCAGAAGAATGTCTTTTTTTTTTTTTGTATTACTATTGTTCTGAATTTTCTTTGAGGAGAAGAGCCTAAAGGCGCACAATGGAGTATTTTATGTCAAAAGATGGCCAAAATTGGAATTTTTCAAATTTAATTAAAAACCAGAAAAGTATTTTTTTCTTAATCTTATTTTATCATGGAAATGAAGTAACATAAGGGCCATTTTTGTGACGTCAGAATTTAGGCAGAAGAATAAAAATTTGTGTTTTTCTTCTGCGAGGAAAATCACTGCAACCTAACATTTCTGTAATATTTCGCAAAAATTATTCAAAAATTGCTGGTAAATTCTTGGTTTCTTTAGGTACGCATGAAATTTTCAATATGAATATGAGTTCAATCAAAAACATCAAACAGTCCAACTCCACTAAAACATCATTAGCCAACTATTTCACAGAAACACTCGACCGTGCGTCGCCCAGAAGAGTCAGCCTCGATCTCGCCCGGATCGATGAATAGAATGATTAACGTCCTCCTCTGTGTCTGTTTCACAGATGTACGGTTTCGAGACGGTGGATAATTATTAATTAGCCGACGAACTGGTGGGGTCCTCCGACAGGTTCAGAGCCAGGGAGCAGTAGAGCAGCGCGATAGCGGAACAAGATAAAGTCCGATTCGCATGAGAAGCTCTCTCGTGTCTGTTCGAACTTGTATTAGAAGAGGCGAACGTTTTCTCAGAGGAAGCGTCTGACTTGCGATGATCTATTGGCTCCGCGAAGCTGCCGATTCTCCCGGTTCTACCTTCCATCCACGGACTCAGATATCGGAAGATTGTTTATTAATCAAAGCGTGACCCATTAGCCTCGGGCTCGGGAGTAATGAGGATTCGGAATTTCTTGACGTGGCGAATCGGCAATTGGTTCTGCGTGAAAGTTTCTGTTGGGGTTTTTAGATTAGTGGGGGCCTGGCTCACGGGTGAGAGAAAAGTGATGAAAATAAGCTTGAAGGCGGTGATTGATCTTACGGTTGGTTTAGGGAGGTGTTTGGTGAGGAGAGGTTGGATCTTGCGCTGGATCAAATGTTGAAAGGAACGAGGTGTTGGATGTATAGGGTGTTCTGTGAAATTTCAGCGTTTTTCTTGAAGTTCATGGAAATTGCTTTAGACAGAAATTTAGTTTCGTGAATTAGAGCTTCTTTGTTTACATTGTTTTGGGAGATATTAGTGTTATCTTTTGTTTTTTAAACGAAACCGTAGAATTTTTATTAGAAATTATTGAATTTCTGTGTAATTTTCATAAAATTGAAAATTAGAGAATTTCTGTGTAATTTCTGGAAAATTAAAAATTAGAGAATTTTTATTCTGAAT
>NW_017100942.1:422628-423970 GCF_001263275.1 Habropoda laboriosa
TACTCGAATACATTCCGAATCGAATACCTATAACTCAATTTCATCAAATTACGAAGCTGCCTTTTTTTCGCAGCAAAGTCCACATCTTTATATTAGATAATAGCGAAAATTCGGGCCCGATTCTCAGAGGTTGCGAGAACCTTATCGACTTCGGCAAAGATGTTTCTTTTAGCGTAATGTTACATACCTATCGAAAGATACACCGCTTGTGTTTTATTTTCAAATAACTACTCATTTCATTCCATTTCAGTTTCAAATGAAATATGCTTGTGCACACACCTCTTGTGTTTTATTTCCAAAAGCTGCCTCTTCTTCGCAACAAAGTCTGCATCCTCATAATTTGCGACTCTCTTGCTCGAATATATTCATACTTAACACAATCTGTAACAGAATTTCCACATTTTCCCAACAAACTTTACAATTCCCCGACCGTCTAAACCAACCACTGACCTGTCCAAAAAGAAATTACGCAACTTCCTCGTTAAGCAGACGTCGAAAGTCAAAGATCGACACAGCACCCGTCCACTTTCTTCCTCCTTTTCGCAACCCGCCTACACGCGTGTCTTTCGAGATGCAACGAAAAATCTCGAGACATCTCGTAAAAAAAGTCGACCTTCGACGACACGTTGTCGGCCACGTCGAATCCGCGAAATTTCTCGCCAGTGGTCGTAATCGGTGATCGTAAAGTTTCACGAAGCCGGAAGCTGGCGAAGTTGTCGCGCGCGTGCGCGAACTTCGTGCTATCGATGCCTGGGATAACGCGAATCGGTGACACGTTCATCGAAAGTCCACACTGTCAAAGTGTCAACTGTCAACTATTTTCACTTGAACGGTTGATTTCTTACGTAAAACGAACGAACGAGAGCCAAGCTCTTCCCTCTCGTTGGCTGGGTTTCTCTTCGTTACTCTTTGATTATTTATTAGAATTTTTATTGTCTTTTAGTTTGATACGTGTCCAATCGACTGGATTCTAGGCGAAGGAAACGTTTTGTTTTCGGGCGTGATTGGAGAATTAATTGCTTCGGTGTTCGTGCTGTGAGTACACTTGGAGATTATGCAATTGGGAAGTGAGGTCTTGTAATAAAGAATTACGTGGCTTAATGTTGTGTAACTGTGAATCTTGAAATTTTTTTGTGTTTTCTTTTTTTTTATTTAAGTGAAATGAATTTTGAGGGGTTTTTAGGGAAGAGTGAGGAGAATATTAAATTTGCGAATTTAGCGAATGTTGCAGGTGGATGTTGATATCTTTCAGTACTCGATCTAATAAGTTAATTAGTAAAACTAACTTTGTTGTAGTATTCTAATATTAACTGGAGATTTTTTAATTTAAAAGTTTGTAATT
>NW_017100942.1:424336-450680 GCF_001263275.1 Habropoda laboriosa
TTTCTTAATTCTGAATTTTTTAATTCTAAATTTCTTAATTTCTCAATTTTAAATTTCTTCATTTCTTAATACCAAATTTTTTAGTTCTAAATTTCTAAATTTCTTAATTTCTCAATTTTAAATTTCTTCATTTCTTAATACCAAATTTTTTAGTTCTAAATTTCTTAATTCTAAATTTCTTAATTTCTCAATTCTAAATTTCTTAATTCTAAATTTCTTAATTCTAAATTTCTTAATTCTAAATTTCTTAATTCTAAATTTCTTAATTCTAAATTTCTTAATTCTAAATTTCTTAATACTAAATTCCTTAATTCTAAATTTCTAATTTTTTAAATTCTAAATTTCTTAATTCTAGAAACAAACCAATATATTCGACAACACTGGCATTACTCAAGAGTTTCAGTTAACACTAATTACCCACTGATTTACAAGATTTAGGAAATGCACGCAAAACCCTGAAAAAAAAAAAAAGAAAAGCGAAGAAGAACATAAACGAGAAGATACGACAATCAAATACCTTACGAAACGTATAAAAAAGCGTGACTCGTTATCGGCACTTGGCGTTAATTCGCGATGAAATTGATTTGAAGCGAGCGTCCCCGTTAAAGTTTAAACAAATTACGAAAGAAAGCATCGCGCGACAAAAACTTTGAATAAAACGCTCCAGGTTGGAAGCACTTCGGTTTCACCTGCTCACTCGGACCACGTTATATTTTATATCCATCTCGACCGTACATTATACGACTTTTAAATTGCGAACAATTTTGCAATCGGCATTCTTTCCAAGCCGGTTCGTTCCTTCGCTCCTCCGCTTTCCTTCTATTTTTCACCCGTCGCGACGTTCTTTCGCCCCACTTCGCCAATTTTATTAGCCCCGCAGTTTCGCCTACGTGCTTCTCCTCAAAATCCATTTTTAACGCCGATTACTCCTAGTTCAGCTTTCCACCTGCTCCTCCATTCGAAGTCTGTTCCTTACGGTGGAATATGCACGAGAGATTTGCACGGGAGAATACTCTTTGGTGACATTCTTTGTGTACAGAGTGGAGCAAAAGTCACATACTAGAATATTTTAAGGAAAATGCGTTAATTATCGCGTTGCGTTGAATTTTTAGAGTAGGGGGAGTTCCCCTAGCATCGGACGCTTAAGGTTTTTCTTAAATAAATCTCTCTACCTGTGCACACGCGACTGAAACGCGTAGAAAACTTACTTTTACGCCTTTTGTCTCCTCCAGGAGATACGCAGAATAACGGCTCGTTAGCGTTTCAATTAATGCAGATATAACTAATGTCCGGCGTTAAGGGAACTCCCCCTATATGAACAGTGGGAGGCATTTCTTTTCCGTCGAATGAATTTTGCAATTTTTTTTTTTTCTTTGTGAGTTAATAAATGAAAATATTCCCTTTCTCTCTGCTTATTTTGATTATTTTTCAAATTTTTCGTATTGCATTAAAAGTGGTCTTGCGATAAATCTGTGTAAGCTAATTAAATTTATAATTTATCTTTATTTTGCATAAGTTACAAATTTCCCCACGATTTCGCGTAGAAAAATATAAAGATCGTCCGCTGGAGGATTTAAATCGCAGCTGACTTTTGCTCCACTCTGTATATTCTTGCGAATATTTCTGAGCTGCAGTTTCTTCTTTGTTCCACCTTGGTCGGCTTTTTTAAATAAATTTGTACTTCGTATTCCATTTACTTTGTAATCCGTGGTAGTATATTTGCGATCTTTTTATATTAATAATGGGAGGGAAATAGTTGAATACGAATTGTGTCGAATTGTCGATAGATTAAGGCGAGGCTGAATATAAATTGGGTTAAAGAAATGGAAAAGTTTTTCGGTGGAAGATCCGGGAAAATAGAGCAGTTTACAAGCATGCGGGTATTTTGCATTTATTCTAATTTTGCGATATTTTAGTATTTTCCTCTGGTCTTTCCAAAGTGTGTACATTTTCAAGCTGTAATTTAGGAGAAATCGTTTTTAACCCCTTGCCTTGTAACGAGTCTGATTTGTGGCACGGATTCTGGTAGAAATGAGACGAAAATAGTTAAAGACTTCGACATAACTTAAAAATACTTAAAGGCTTAGACTCAACTTGAAGTAGTTAACTTTATTTCTAACTTTCGTTTGAATTTGCAAGATCGAAAATTGCCAAATGTATAATTAGTCTATAATGCACATAATCAGCAAAGAAATTATGAGTGAAGGGGTTAATTATCTCTCGTTTCTTATTTTTCCGTAGATGGGTACTGATCGTGTTACTTTTATCGTAGATTATAAACGAAATGTTTCTTTTTCGATTTAAGAAAGTTGCTTTAATCATAGACTTCCTTACTTTCCAAACTTTTGATAACATCTCGTTGTTTCTTTCCTTTGTTAGTAGATAAGGTACACTGTTGAGGAGAAAAATGGTCAAAGCATGGGTGAAAAATGATTATCGAGTGTATGTAATTTCGTGCGATAACATCGCTTTAATAAACAAACTACGCTCTCGAGTGGGCGAATTATTAAACCTCCGTGGGCGAAAAATGATTTTCGAGGGTCCTTAAAATTCTGATAATCATCGCGTTAATTCTACCGTAATTAATAAACGAGGTGTCCTCTTGAGTGGACGAATTTATTGAACCTAAAGTTAGCAAAATAAAAATGCGAATATGTCAGATATTGACGTTAATGCAATACAAAATTAAATTTGAAATTAAATTAAAAAAAGAAGGCAATGTAACACAAACTTAATATTAGTATTCCAGAGTTAAAAAATTAAGAAAACAGAAGAGTACAGTATGCATAAATATGGAAGAGAAAATTTCTAAATTTCGCAAATTTAAATTTTAACAGATTTAAGTTAAATTTCGTAGATTTCTCAGACTTCAACGATCGTTCACCAACGCCATAAGCTCCCGTAACGAACGTTCCAACGTCCAGAAGAGTTCGAAGATTCTTAATTTCTTCGATTTCAACGATCGCAGACCATCGCCGTAATCTCGGAACAGCGAACGTTTCAACGTCGAGAAGTGCTCGAAACGATCCGCGAGATCGTTCAGCCGGTCGTTTGGCCATTTTTCCGTGTCTCAAGTGGGGTGTTAATGTCCCAATTTCTAAATTGCGCGACGTTAGCGCGCCGTTTTATTCGATGACCGTTCTTGGTGGAAATCGTTTGACTTTCCAAGTGAAACCCGCGCGCGAGGAACGTGTGTCATTGCGTGCGGTGAAAACGCGAATAAAATGGATTTACATAATTCAGCGTGGAAACGTTTGCGGCCACGCTATTGTAGAAGCGTGTGAACAAATTTCTTGGCATAATCTTTGTCACCGGTTCTTCGGCAATCCTTCTAATCCCTCGTTTCCTTTTGTTCGCCGTTCGTACGATGAGAAACTTTCCACTTGCTTCGTTAGAAAAGAGAATTGCATTTATTTTTGAATATTTATAAGGAAGGAAAGAGGGGGGTGTTCCTTTCGTTTTATTTCCAAATGTTTTATACAACGATTTATATAATTCTAATTTTTACTGCGGAAAATTGCTGAAAGAGCACCATTTTCAGACTAATTACAGAAAATATAGGTATACTAATTACTAAAGAGTAAGAAAGCTTAAATTTTTCATAAAGTAAACTAAGGAAAAAACGAATTTACTCGTTTTACTATTGAAAAACATACTTAGTTATTAAAATTGAACAAAATTCAATTGAATTTTCGCGAAATGTTTGAATTGAAATTGTCGAATTCGTTTATTTTTGCTACTAAAACAAATATTTAAGTAAAAGTTAAAAAATTGTCAACAGAAAATCTTACAGTCGTTACTTTACTTAATTGAATTCGTCTTGTTATTAAAAAAAAAACTATAATTATACGTTAAAATGTAATTTAAAAAAAAAAAATAACATACAAATCAGTCATATAATAGAATTCTTGCTATTAAGAAAAACTAATTAAAAACTAAAAGGTGCTTAAAAAAAAATTGCACAGAACAACCACATCATTTTCCATGAAATAGAATTGAATTCGTCTGATTAAAAAGAAAAGAGCAGCATACCAAACAATCACATCAATTTTCATCTTGCTGCAACATAAAAAAAAAAAAAACTTTAATCAAACGCTAAAAAGTGATTAAACAGAGAAATGGTCCAAAAGAATCCCAGAATTTTCCACGAGTCACGATTATTACCTCCCTTAGAAATTCCATTACACCTAAAAGATCTGAGCACTCTCTTCCCCATTCCTCGGCCAATCCGTCCACCGCAATAATCACCGTGGCCGATTAATAATCACACACGGTTATCGCCTCGTTAAAAGGGGGGTAATAACGATTTCTCCGGGCGATATCGATTAAAGATACGGATCAACTGCCTTTTTTCCCTTTCTCTCTCTCTCTCTCTTTCTCGCGATTCACGAGAGGCGATTTCCAGCGGGAACCGAGCTGAACCCGCTTGAAATTTTTCAATAAACCAACCAACCAACCTGCACGCCTCTCGATGCAACGTGTATTTCTGCATTTAACGGTGCTAACCGCATAACTGCTCGCCGACCGACCAAACAGATTTTAACGTATGGACCAGATATCGATGATTAACCGTGCTAGACCGCTTAACAAATTCACCCGGCCTGCTAGATAACGTATTCCTAACAAACAACGAATTCGACAGGCGGCGTTAATTTCAAGCCGCGCGCAACGATCGTGGAAATATCTCGAGCACGGTGAAATCTTTTTTTCGACGAAGAGAGCAGTATTGTTAATTAACTGGAAACCTTGTTGATTATTTGCCAATAACGCGTTCGAAAGTCACCGGCGAAACGTTCCCGGTAACGATTAAATCGGCGAGAGATACAATACTGGGTTAACTGCGTTTTCTTTCCTCGACTTCTTCGACTTTATAATTCGACGAATTCGCGGTGAGGCGGATAAGAGCGTGGTTTCATCTCGCCGCGGGTTTCGCTGGTACGAAATTAATAAGAGGTGATTGTGTACTTTTGCGGAGGATGAGCGTGGAAAGAGCGATGGGTTTTGGGGAGATTAGCGTTTGGTTCGATTGTAATTGGTATTTTTAGTGGGAGAGTGCTCTAGGGTGAAAGAATTATGCATTGTTTCCTTTTTTTGTGAATTAACATGTGAAAATTTTGACCGCTCTTTTTAAATTTTTGTCAGATTGTTGTTGTAACGAGAATGGGGCAAATTGAATTTAAGCGAAGTAAAATATATTGAATTTTTTTGGACACTATGAATATTTGGGATTTTGAAGTAATATTTTGCAGCAGTCACACCTAATGAGAATGGGGGTGAATTGAAGTCAAGTGAAGCGAAATAAATTTCTGTGGAACCCTTCAGATTTTTAAATAATATTCACAACACTCATTTTCCTTCGTTTTTGTCAACTTTTTCAAATTTTTAAGTAATATTTCCAACACTTATAATGAAAATAGGGGGGGATTGAAGTCAAGCGAAGTGAAATAAATTTCTGAGGATAATTGAATTTTTTTGGACACTGTGAACCCTTCAGATTTTTAAATAATATTTCCAACACTTGGATTTCTTTGTTTCTCTTTGAACTTTTAAAAATTTTTAAATAATATTTCCAGCGCTTAGCTTTCTTCGTTCCTCTCTCAACTTTATCAGATCTTTTAAGCAATACTGCCAACGCTTATTTACCTTCGTTTTCTTCGACTTTTTAAAATCTGTATCTTCCCCCGTTTGAAAACACTCGAGACAAAATTACAACAATTTAATACCGTCAGAGGTGAAAGAAAATTACCCCGCGAGATATTCCCGAGTGAAAATCGTGCAACGGCGAGAACAAAAGGAGGAAAGGAAGAACGAAGAAAGGATGTTGATTGACGCGAAAAAAGGCCCTTTAATCGCCTTGAAAATGGCGCGGAGACGATGAGTTACATGCTGCAAGCACGCGAGAGCAAGAGAAGATATGAACAGAGGGAATCACTTTTTCAAAATGAAAAAACGAAGAAGAAGAAGAAGATGGTGGAGGAGGAGGAGGAAGGGGAGAGAAGGTTGGAGGTGTCGAGCACGCATTTCCGATAAATCCGTCGAGTGGAGGGAATTTTGTCGGGATAAGCGAGATAATTAGCCAATAAATTCGTGCGAGAGCTTATTTTATTATTACCATAATGCACGGGATACGCTAAAGGTTAACACTCGTACCGACCATCCCTGCGAATACTTACCCGCTGATATACACGCGTGATTATCTCCGCGACTGATTCATCGCGTCGATTCGAAGATCTCGTCGTAATTCATCGTTCCGGCGAGATTAAGAGTAGTGCCGGAGTCGTACAACGACCTCCTTTCTTCTTTTTCAACTTTCGAGTTTTCCCCTCTTGCGTACGCTGTTGCTTCAGAAGTATCCTGAGATTAAGAGTAGTGCCGGAGTCGTACAACGACCTTTCTTCTTTTTCAACTTTCGAGTTTTCCCCTCTTGCGTACGCTGTTGCTTCAGAAGTATCCTTACACTTGCCTAGGTTTCAGTTAGGCTCTTATCGGTCTTCTTGAAGACCAAGGTGGACGAAAGATGGTGTAAATTGGAGAATATCGGATTGGGAAAAGGTATTGTGGACTGACGAATTCGAAATTTGAAGTGTTTGGAGGTGAATTTGCAGATTTAATATTTTACAAAGAAAGTTGGAAGAATTTTTTCGAATGAAAAATTCACAAACAAGTTTCTGATGTGTACAATGAAACATGGAGGTGATTTAGTTATCGTTTAGGGGTTACTTTGGCGAGACTACTGGGGTGGAAGTGTGGTAGATGATGTGGAAAAAATTGTGACTCGATTCAATTCACTCTCGAAGAATTCTCCTGGTGAAAATTTCATCTAAATATCTCAAAAGATGTAGTGTCTAGAAATTTTTTAAATTCATGTGCGCTTTATGTCAGGAGCAAAAGTGTTACGGTAACGATGCGATACTAACTTTGACGAAGAAGTGTAATTTAAATCACCTACGGTAAACTTCCAATAAACCTTGGCAGTGCCAAACTATCAAATCTCCTGGATTATTAGACTATCCTCCTAAAACAGAAAAAACAGCCATAGTTAATACAATGATGTGACTTATAAACAAAAATAAAACATACAATATAAACAATTTAATTCTCCCAATCTAAAAAAGAAAAACCTGTGTTACACCTAAAATTCTCGAAATGCATAATTCCTAATTAAATCTACGATTAGGTCTATGATTAGGCGTGTCAGACAATCGGATCTGTCCATCAACTGCAGTATTTCCAACTGCAGAGTAATTCTACTGTAGTATTTTCTCTACGAACGTAACAGGTGTGCCAGTACCACTAAAATCTCAGTGTATATCGGAAGGTTCTATTACGGTTCAAAACGATCCGACATTCCCCGAACCGCGACTCTCCCGGTGCATCCTGTGTGGAAGGGTTAAATCGGGTGCTGGTGTTCCACGTAGAGCCGGTCGAAAAAGCGTGCGGCGCGTTTTCAGCGGCTAATTTCCGGCGGAGGCCGGTAGCGGTCCGGCGGCGGCAATCATCGTCCATTGAAACGGGCGGCGAGCGAGTGAGCCGCGGTAGCAATCTCGGTTCATTTGCCCCAGCTCGAAATAAATCTCCGTTTAATCTCGCTGCTTACTCGATGGAGGGCGGGGAGAGGCGGTCGCGCGTATCGACTCGGTACACTTTGAATAAATTCACTCGCGCAATTATCCGCGCCTCTGATTTATCGCGTTAACTCTCGCTGAAGATCCCTTAATATCCCAGCCACTTTGGGCTCCTCTCTCTCTCATTCTTTTTCTCACACTCGGTCTCTCTCCTCTTGGTCGTCCTCTCTCTCGTTCTTTTTCTCACACTCGTTCTCTTATTTTCTCTTTCTCTCTGTCTCTCTCTTTCAGTTTCTCATTCTTTTTCTCACTCGGTCTGTCATTCCCTCTTTCCATGTCATTCTTCCTCTATATCTCTCTGTTTACCTTTTTCACTCGTTCTCTCTCTCTCTCTCTCTGTTTACCTTTTTCACCCGTTCTCTCTCTCTCTCACACATTTCCTCTCATTCTTCCTCTCTATCTCCTCTTGATTTCTTTCACTCTTTCTCACAATATTTCTCTCTCTCTCTCACAGTATCTCTCTCTTTCTTTCTCTCTCCCTCCCCCTCTCTCACAGTATCTCTCTCTTTCTTTCTCTCTCCCTCCCCTCTCTCTCTCACAGTATCTCTCTCTTTCTCTCTCCCTCCCCCTCTCTCTCACAGTATCTCTCTCTTTCTTTCTCTCTCCCTCCCCTCTCTCTCTCACAGTATCTCTCTCTTTCTCTCTCCCTCCTCCCTCTCTCTCACAGTATCTCTCTCTTTCTCTCTCTTTCTCTCTCCCTCCCCCTCTCTCTCACAGTATCTCTCTCTTTCTCTCTCCCTCCCCTCTCTCTCACAGTATCTCTCTCTTTCTCTCCCCCTCTCTCTCTCTCTCTCTCTCGAAACCGAATATCCTGCGCCGTTAAAGGAGTAAACGAAGAAGCAAGGAAGAAAGAAAGGAAGGACCGAGAAGAAAAAGCGCCGGTTGATGTCTTTGCTTCTTCGTGGCAGCTTTTATGCTCTCTCTCACAGTATCTCTCTCTTTCTCTCTCCCACCTCTCTCTCTCTCTCTCTCTCTCTCTCGAAACCGAACATCCTGCGCCGTTAAAGGAGTAAACGAAGAAGCAAGGAAGGAAGGAAGGAAGGACCGAGAAGAAAAAGCGCCGGTTGATGTCTTTGCTTCTTCGTGGCAGCTTTTATGCATTAAGCACCCGGTCGTCGAGTAAATTGACGCAAAAAGCGCGCGATTATTTCCACGATGCCCGCAGTTGGCCTTCTCAGAAAATCCTTAATCGTCCTTGGAAGCTTGTGATCCGTCGTGACTCCACCAACGGAGCTCTAGCTGTTAGCTTCGCTTACAATTCGCAGAAGTATTTCATTGAAGTTTGGTGGATGCTGCTGGAACAAGGTTGCAACGATGCGTAAGTAGGTTTTGGGGTTGGCCAAGATTAATTGATCATTTCGGCCATCTCTCTCTTAGCGTCTATTATTTCGTTTTGGTCATTTAGAGCAATTTCTTCAATCTCATTTGAATATGCATTTTCATTCGTGCTTGCAGAGGATGTTTCAAAATTAATTGCGTACTTCAACGAAATTGGGTCAATTTTGAGAAGTGACATAAGTATCTGATTAATAATTTATTCTTAAGCAAAGACAGAGTTCAAATTTTATTTAACACTTTCAACATGTCATTTCATATTGTTAGACCAGAGGAAGTTCTCTAGGTTACCGACGCGCGGGCGCCCAGATTGTCTGCTGCGTCTCATGGAACGCCTCGGTTAACTATTCAATTGTTCTTGGAGAGAGTCGTGTGTCGCACGTTTTACATTTCGTGTAATGGAACCTTCGTTCCAATAAACGTTTGTGTTATCACCGCACAACCGCGTCTTGCTACTTTTCCCTGCACCTGAACCTCGCGCTTATATTTATGGACAGGATGTCCAAAATTGTCACTTTGAATATTCCTGGAACTTGTGGTTGTATAACACTTGTTAACAAGTTAAATAGGAATATATTTTATAACAACAGTAACTATATACACACGTAAAAGAAATAATGATAATTTGATTGTCCCTCTCTAAATATATCTCGCAATAAATTCTCACGTACTCTCAGATATCAATAGCAACGCGCTTCCCCTGTTTTACACCCAGTTACCCTGTATGATCCGCTCGTTTACGAAATCTCGAGAGCATTCGATATATTCACTACATTCACGCCATCACTCACATCTTATTATTAAACCAATTCCACAGAACTGTCTGAGAAAACGAACATTTTTGGAAATTTTAGTAAAAGGAAAATTTGTTCAATATCTAACAGAGATCGCAAACAGTCGTAACAATTTCTTTTTCAATTAAATTTGCAGTTTAAATATTTCCGTGTTGCCAGAATCATTTTCTCCTCTTTTTTTAAAACAGATCTTCGGTGATCTTCGATAAACTTGTGTTACAGATTTTCATATCAGTATTAATAGGTAATATCGGTAGATTTAAAGAAACAACAACTCTGTCAGAAATGAAACGATCAGAACCACACGATGATTTTATCGAAAACATTGGCCTCTGGCTCCCGTAGCAATTTTAATTGTTTCGCCCTGTGTATCATTCGGCATAGCGAATCTTCAATAAGCTACATTGAAATAAATGATAAATAAATTATATTAAATATTCTGCACTACGATATTCAAGATTTATTATGATTGATATTTTCCGCATGAAACGCAGCAGGTATACAGTACAGTGCCGCGGTCTATAATAAATGTCCAGCATATGTCGTACTGAAAGCTCTGGTTCTTGGAAGGTGAAAGCCCATTAAAACGTAATAAAATTCTATAACACACTCCACCTTTAACCTCGGCAGACAAAAAACAGAGGAAGATATATGTGTCTCGGTTATGTTTCTTTCGTTACCCAACTGACCTAACAATATCCTCTTAAATGATGAACATTCGGACATTACGTTGCAGCATTTAACGCGTGCTCCGTTTCGTTTGGACCATTTGTCACCCACGATAGTCGCCAAAGATAAATATTTCATTGGAAGACAAAAGTATTCTTCGCCCTGTTGCATAATTTTTGTTCATTTTCATGCAATTTTATTCTATTTTACTTTAAGATGAGTCGGTTTATTTATTACACGAAAAACACAAGAAAATGTTAGTTCTCAAATTGAGAGCAAATCACATTTTCACAATACACTCTCAAATCTTCACACAAAATTTATGAGAAAAATTTAAAAAAAGTTAAGTGTAGGGGCGAGTCCGGGATGGAGAGAGGTTTGGCGGAATCAGCTGATAAAGGCGAGAGACGAGACAGTTTTATTTTCTAACAAATAATTAATAATTTATTCTACACGGACACGAGTCCTATTCTCAGCCACGCTCCTTCAATGAACTTCTCTCACTCCCTGTACGTTTTCCACACACACACTATTTTTCCTCACGCTATTCGTTTTTAAACCTTCCCTTGACGAGGGCGTTTCTTTTCTCCGCCAATTAGGGCTGTTTTCGGACGTACCCCTACGACGTTCCCCTTCTACCGCGATTTTGGCGGAAAAACCGTTTCGCCCGGGAACGTCGCTTTCCGTCCTTTACTTCTGGTGACCAGATTTATGGCACGTCTTACCCACGGTCACATCGGCACCATAAACCTGGCCACCGTCCCTATCGGCGCGGCTGACGACCACGTGGGCCGCCCCCAACCCTAAATTTTGCCTACATAAGCTAAAGTTAAAGAAGTTCATTGATATAACAAATTTGTATTACATTAAAAACGGTAGATAAATTCATTTTACATTGATTACCACTAAATATTTACCTAAACTCTGCATCTTAAAGAAAAAGCTGAAAAATAGTATCAAGAACTTACCACAATCGCTGCAATTCCCGCAATTAATCAATCTCACCTAATTAATTCATTTCTCAGCCGTTCCTTCGTTTTCCCCCTTCAAGCACACACATTGTCCAACTAGCTTGCAACAGCTACATATCCCCTAATTACTTGGCGATTTCGTCTCGCGAGATACGAAGGAAGATCGATCCTCGCCACGGCGATAGAGTTACATTTGCATTTGCCATCGCTGGTCGGCCAAGGAATTTCGTTTTTCAATTATCGCCGGCGCGGCGGAATTGTGCAACGCCTAATTGCGATTGTGCCCTGGTGTTCCCCGCGAGCGCGTGCTATTCGAGGAACGCGCGTAATTATCTTCCCGTAGGAACGTTGTACATGGTACATCTCTCGAGGTTGAACAGAATGAAAAGATCACGTGTTTCATTACAGAGAGGAATTCGCACGCGTGTCGCGCGGCGGAGGAAAAATCGCGCGATTTCCACGTAGCGCGTTAACCTTCCACTCTTTCGATTAACCGAATTAATTAAGGAACTTAACCGGGGGGAATCTACCTGGATTAATGGAATTTTCGAGCGCAGGGAGGTGAGAGCGGTTTCGATTAATCCTCGGTGCCTGTTTAATCGAGGGAGTGAAGGTAAATGTTTGTTTCGCCATTTGAAATTTATCTGGGAAATTCTGAAGTTTGTGCTCGAGTCCGAAATTTTGAAATTTATCTGGGAAATTCTGAAATTTGCCTTCTAGAGTTTGAAATTTACCTTTGAAGTTTTGAAGTTTCTCTTTGAAATTTTGAAATATTGACATTTATTTTTGAAATTCGGAAATATTGAAATTTAACTTTGAAATTCGGAAATATTGAAATTTATCTTTGAAATTCGGAAATACTGAAATTTATCTTTGAAATTCGGAAATATTGAAATTTATCTTTGAAATTCGGAAATATTGAAATTTAACTTTGAAATTCGGAAATACTGAAATTTATCTTTGAAATTCGGAAATACTGAAATTTATCTTTGAAATTTTGAAATATTGAAATTTCTCTTTGAAATTCGGAAATATTGAAATTTAACTTTGAAATTCGGAAATATTGAAATTTATCTTTGAAATTCGGAAATATTGAAATTTCTCTTCGAAATTCGGAAATATTGAAATTTCTCTTCGAAATTCGGAAATATTGAAATTTCTCTTCGAAATTCGGAAATATTGAAATTTCTCTTCGAAATTCGGAAATATTGAAATTTCTCTTCGAAATTCGGAAATATTGAAATTTCTCTTCGAAATTCTGAAATGTTGAAATTTATTTTTGAAATTTTGCAATTTTTAAATTAAAATTTATCTCTGAAGTTATTCAATTTACCTTCGAAATTTTTCAACTTATCGTATTTGAAATTATCGAAATTATCGATACCAGACACGCGATAGACTAAAACCTCTCGTCTGTTCTCTGATTTCATTTTGACACATTTCCCGCAGTATCCGAAGTCTAAATTCAGGACAGCTAAAGCGGGTTAAATGTTCGATGCTAGAGTTATTTCGCGAAATTAGGGCAATGTTGCTTGCCTAATGAGAACAAGGCTGCAAAACGACTGAAAGACACGCCATGTGGTGGATCAGAGGACCATCAAATCTCTCGTGTACTCGAATCTGATCCAAAAAGTTCAAGGATAGCGATAGCTCTAATTTCGACGTGGCACCAGCTACAGACAATCGCTCTGTTTGACTATGACTCAGGACTGGCTAATTTATCGTCGCACACAGACGAATCTTGATCTATCTCATTAATAATCGACGTGAATTTTAGGTTACCTTACGGTAAGGTCAAATGAATGCGAATTAATTACCATCGTTAATTTTCCTAGTTTTGTAACAGTCTGCTGGGAGTGTCATTCGAAATTTTGCAATTCTCATGTTGAAAATTTCGAATTTTACAGAAAATATGTTGATTAAATTTGAAAGTAAAAATATTTACAGTGAGCTCGTGGTAAAATGAAGGCAAACTTCATTTTGGTAAATCTCGGTCTTTTTTATTTCATTTTAGTACTGTTATTAAAGCGACGAGTATCTAGCGTTAAAAAAAAGATCCATTGAAAAATCGTAAAGTTAAGGGTAAAGATTAAATTTTCGCAATTTCTTGCGTATAATTTTGTCATTAAAATGACGTTATTTAAAAAATGTTTCATTACACTAACTAAGATGTCTTTCTATCAATTATCACTGAGCTTTCGAAGAAGACCAAAAAGATAAATAACGTGCTTTCCTTCACTCTTCAAAAATCAAATTTTCGCAAGTAATTTCACCAATAAAACGACGTTATTAAAAAAATTTATGTTTCTCTCTGTCGATTATCTCTGAGTTCTCGGAAGGAAGACGGATTCAGACAAAGGCGACCAAAAAATTAAACAACGTGCTTTCCTTCTCTCTTGAAAAATCCAATTCTCCCAATTTCTGGCACATAATTTTACCATTAAAACAACGTTAGTAAAACAATGTCTCGTTATGCAAACCAGTATGTTTCTCTCGATCAGTTATCACTGAGCTCTCGAAGAAAGGACAAAGTCGAACAGAGAAGACCAAAGAGTCTCTCGTTAATTCCATTAATTACTAATAAAATCCAGCTTGCATTAACGCAAACGCGTCAGCTCACCGCTGCAGTACTGAAAGAGCAAAAGAGAAGACAAAGGGATCGAAAAATCGTACACTCACGTATCGTAGAAAAGAACCACAGGGACATTCCGGGAACACGACGGATTCGTTGTCTCCCGCAGGCGTTTCTCGATCGGCGTACCAGGAAGTTCGATTACGATAAAACGGCGCCGAGACATCGGTTGACCAAACTCGAGGAAGAAATTCTCTCCTCCGGTCGCCAATTTTTGTCCCTGTTGAAATTTACAATCAGCCGGTGAACCGGTTCTCCATCTTCCATTTTTTTTTTTCTCTCGTGTCCAGGCATTCATTTTTCGGCCAAATTACGTCTAATTCTTGTTTATCGATTTAAGCGGTGCTTACGAGCTTGTTTATCGGCTATCCGGTGTGGATAATTGAATTATTGCGCGGCACTGTTTCGGCTGCGCCAGAAATCGTCGTAAAGTAACGCCCGATACTGTTAGTAAGTGTGATATTCGTCTTTCTGTGAAATATTTGAAGTCTAACTTTTGTAAAAATTATTTTTTCCTTTCTATTTCGAATGACAGTATTTTTAGTTACGTTATACTACGAAATCTAATTTTTCTTCAGAATGTGTGAAAATTCTTTCTCAATTTTTTTTTTTTCGAACCACAATATTTTTAGCGTTTCCATTCTTCTTTTTTTTTTTTTTTATGGAATATTTTAAATATCATTCTTCTTTAGAATACGTGAAAGTTCTTTTCAATTCTCTTTCGAGAACTGTTTTTTATATTTTATCGTTGAATTAAACGAAGCTTTTTTTATTTAATCCTAAAAGTACTAAGGGAAGTTAATAACGTTTGAAACTTACGCAAGTCACAAATAATCTGGTTAGTGTCGTAAATATAATTGTCTATAATCAGATATCGTGTTTATTCGCTTTTTCAATTGAAATTAAATTAAATCGAACAGAGTTTCTTCTGTTTAATATGGCAAGAAGTTTTTGTCGTTGTTGTTATGGAAATAAGTTCGATCCTTTTTTCCCCTGTAGAATTCAATTTGGAAATAATGCAACGTCGTGAAGTAATTGAAATATCTTATTGGCATTTTGAAAATCGTCTCGAGGAAGGTTCGTTACCGTTCAAATGCGAAATCTCATTCAGAATGATCGAGATCTCTGCGCGATCCCATCGTCCTCAACGTTTCGAACTTCCGTGCGTTGAATGTCTACAGAGTGTTCAAAGAAACGTGGTCGAAATTTCTTCGTCGATCATTTATTTTTTGATATTTTTCGTTTAGTACGGAGTGTCTTTCGGTCACAATTATAAATCACTTCTTTTAGCATTCTTGAAACATTTTCGAAAGCCACGATTAAAATTATTAATTAGAATAGAATAGAACGCTGTAAAAAATTAATATTACAATATTAAAATTCGAAATTTATTCAAAATATACTTTGGGGTGATTGAACTTTTAATTTAAAAAATTGCACCAAAATGTGTTGCACCAAAATATTATGTATTAAGTATCAATAATACTTATCTCCTCTTACAGTAATATAATCAGTAATTTCCAATTTAAAAAAAAATTCCAAAAGTGCTTATAACAATCAAAAATTCTTAATTTCCCGACTTATTCTTAATCAATCTTTTTCACAAGTAATCACTGAAATTTACAATATGAACTACCAATAATCCATTCAATAATTTCCAATTTAAAAAAGAATTCCAAAAGTGCTTATAACAATCAAAAATTCTTAATTTCCCGACTTATTCTTAATCAATCTTTTTCACAAGTAATCACTGAAATTTACAATATGAACTACCAATAATCCATTCAATAATTTCCAATTTAAAAAAGAATTCCAAAAGTGCTTATAACAATCAAAAATTCTTAATTTCCCGACTTATTCTTAATCAATCTTTTTCACAAGTAATCACTGAAATTTACAATATGAACTACCAATAATCCATTCAATAATTTCCAATTTAAAAAAGAATTCCAAAAGTGCTTATAACAATCAAAAATTCTTAATTTCCCGACTTATTCTTAATCAATCTTTTTCACAAGTAATCACTGAAATTTACAATATGAACTACCAATAATCCATTCAATAATTTCCAATTTAAAAAAGAATTCCAAAAGTGCTTATAACAATCAAAAATTCTTAATTTCCCGACTTATTCTTAATCAATCTTTTTCACAAGTAATCACTGAAATTTACAATATGAACTACCAATAATCCATTCAATAATTTCCAATTTAAAAAAGAATTCCTAAAGTGCTTATAACAATCAAAAATTCTCAATTTCCCAAACTAAAAAATTCCAAAAGTGCTTATAACAATCAAAAATCCTTAATATTCCAGACTCACTCCTAATCAACCTTTTTCACAACTAATTCAAATTTCCAATATTAACTACCAATAATTTGCAAGTTTAAAAAAAAATTCCAAAGGTACTTATTTTCCAATAAAAAATTCCTAATTTCCCAAACTTAACTAACCATCTAATCCCCGCAATAGAAAATAAATATCTCACTGCATTCGCCAAGATCAGTCCAGCAACTTTACGAAACCTATTAAGTGTCACGTGTGCCCCAACAATGGCACACAATTCCTGCAACGACCGGTACACTCGACGCGAGCGCGATACGATCGATCGTGGTACTTTTAACCGGACACGTCGTCGATCATTGGCGTTCTTATATGGCGCGTTATGATCCCTCGAGAGCGGGGCGGTAAGAAACTAATAAGACGAGGTCGAAGGTGCGTAAAGTGTGACAAGGTTAACAGCCCGCAGTCTGCGCGCGCTTCCTTCTTCTACCGGCGACGATCGCCGTGATCCACGTCCTGTGAAAGGGTTCAAAGATGAGCCTTCCTTCTTCCAGCCGACGTGAAATCGGGCTGTCGCGCTTTTGAACAGGTTCCACACTGTGTCTCGTCATTGAACACGTCTTGACGTTCCTATAAATTGTTCACGCTACCGGCTCCACGTGCTTTAGGTACACTTCAATTGAACAGATTGACGGAAGTAATGGTGATAATTGTCCGATGTTAATGGTCGGTGCACGTCGCCTTTCTTATTGCTTTACATTTCAAGGAAATCATGATTAATGATCGTTTGATTTCAATAATCGAAACGTGTGTGCGTCTGTGTGTGTGTAGTTTGCTCGTGAAATTTATGCTGGATCATTTTTCGCGACGATACATTTTCCATATTGTCTCGATAGTTCCAAGTAGTAACGAATCGATAAATCTGGAGAAATTACCGGAGCCTTGTTCAACCGAGAAAGTCGAGTGAATTTATTTTTTCGAATGACCGATATTCCCTGTAATAATTCATTCGCGAAGATGTATTTAATTAGGAAGCAAGTTGAAAATGAAATTAATTATCCGGTATTGGTGCAACACCGTGGTATAAATTTTCGCCGTTCTGTCGCATTAATAATTGGACTGAAATTATCGAAGACTGTCGTCAGAGCGTAGAGGACCGTTCATTTCGCGTGGTCCTGTTTGAAGACCAGTTTAAAGCGTTCGAGAGTTCGTGTACTGTGTCGTCGCAAATTTTTCGTACGTCCAAATTGGAATTTCGGAAAAATTGCTACGTCTAATGTATATTTTTTAATCGTGTATGAAGTATTTTAATAAATTCAAACTTTGTTCTCTCAGAAATTTTACAGATTTCTCAAAATTACATTTATCTCGTGTATACTGTATCGTCACAAATTTCTGATACACTCAAATTGGAATTTTGGAAAAATTGGTGCGTCCAATACATATTTTTTTATCATATATTAAAATATTTTAAAACATTCGAACATTACTCTCTCAGAAATGTCGAAAAATTTCTGAAACTGACATTATCGAAAAATTAAGCACACTAAAAGAAAAGTTCTTCGTGAAAAATGGGTTGGAACATCGCGACGTCACAGTTTCGTAAAGTATCGTCGAGATAAATCTTCCGATTTCCTCCCGTTTGTTTGTTTCGAACGGACACGAGCTCGTTTTATTGGCGCGCCGGTGGTATAGCGTGGATAAAATGGCCGCGGCGCGTAAATATTAGCGCGTTCTTAGCGCGATTTCAATTTCACCTCGTCGGATGTCCCCGTTACATTTCGCACCGTATGGGCTTCGTGAAGATAAGCCGACGCTCGCTCAAGCTCACGGGTGAAAGTTATTAAAAACTGGCCAGCCCAAGAAAACTGTATCACCGAGTGCAAACTGTGGCGAATTTTTTCGCTCCCTTTTACATAGCTTTGAACATTCTTCAGACTATAGATATTCGTTCTATTCAGCAATTGTTTGTTTCTTTGAAATATATGGGTGTTTTGTTAGAGGGTAGTGTAATTATGTGAAAAAAGATAATATTAAGGTAATTCTTTAATCCTTTCGCTACGGTAGATTTTAACGCGTAACGTGACTGGCGGTAAATTTATAACCACGACTGCAAAATTTGTTATTTTGGGCCTATCGTTTTGAAATTCGGGTTATTAAATTAAAGTGGAAGTTCGTAAAGGATAAAATTAAGTATTAAATTATGGTGGAAGTGCATCAAAGCGCTCCAACAGTAAAATGCGAATAATTTTCATAACGCCTGTAGGCGCCAATAGTAACGAAAGGGTTAATAGTAATTCTCGTGATATAATTATGATTTCTTGCGTGTTACAATGCTCGAATCACCTTTTAACCTGCATTTACATGCAAAGAAACATCGCCAACTTTAAAAACTCTAAAAAAAAAAAAATGACCTTGAGGTAAAAATATTGACGCAGCCTATAGATCCTTCGGTATCGCTCAAATTGCATCTAAATATTCATTGCATCGTCGTAATTCAACGAAATTTTTTGATTGCTTCGTTTGTATATGAAAAAGAAGGAAACACAGCGGCCATGTAATTCTATATTCACGTTATAAACTTCTATTTAGCAAAGAAAAGTATTGTTCCTCGCGTCTATAGTCGCGCTCGAATAGAGAATCGTTACGTCAGCGTCAGCCGGTGAAATTATATCGCGCGGGGCCGACAATAGCGCGCGTATTGCGTTGTTTTATTACCGATAATTTCATGCAATTTCGCATTGACGATCTTTTACGCGGAATGCCGGTTGATTTCGTTGCTTAAAACCGCTTTCCCCATTCGTCCGCTGAGCGCCCGTCTTCTATGCTCGTCGGCGGTACGAGACGTCATTATTGTTAACGTCATTACTGGCCGCGGTTAATGCTCGTCAGCGACCGTAGAAGAGGCAAACGCGGTTTTTCCTTTCGAACACGGATGGAAAAATCGCCGGCGGGGCCACGAAACGTGGGATTTCTCTCGCCTCGATTTTACGAGACTATTCGTCCCCGTTTACTACCACCAGTCTCGTTTCGTTTGTTTCTTTTTGTCGCGCTGCTTATAGTTTTCCCTTTTCTTTATTAGGATTTTTTTGGGTGTGCAAATTTTTTTTTTGGGGCTTTCGTTGGAATTATCAACCCTAGGAAGGGTTGAAGAATATTTACAAAATTTTGAACTTCATTTTTGTGGCCTCCACTATTTTGTTTTTGTGTTACTTTATTCTTTTTTTTAATTTAAATCAAATTAAATCTTGAAATTTGAAATTCAGTCTTCCAACAGTTCGAGCTTCTTAGGGTTGATAGTGTTAGTTGTGTGTTGTGGAATTAAGATGTAAGGTGATTGATAAATTCTCCTCGATATTTTGTATTTTTGGGGTGTTTCTTTAGAAATGGTAATTTTCTTATTATATTATACAATTTTTGTACAATGGCAAATAGAAAGTATTGGCTGGTTTTTTAAATCTTCTCCTAGATATGTAATTTTTTCATTGATATTTATCTGCTAGCTGAAGTATTCAACGAGGTAATTTGCTATTTGGAACAGATCTATTGATCACGAGAAAACTATTGAAATCATTCTTGTTGAGTCATTATGATCGTTGACATACTGCTGATTTATTAAGATGTATCATCTTATTCCTTAAATCTTCCAATAAACAAGTATCTTACGTTTCTGACAGCAATTTGTTATCACGAATACTACTAATGTCAAGCCTCGTAAACTTTTCTTCACTTTCGGTCTAAATAAAAATACCATTTTCGGTATTAATATTTAAAAATCATTTCTATCTTTCCAAAATAGTCTGGTAAAAAAGAAATTTCAAAAAATTTTGCTCAAAAATTCATCAAATGTTCCAAAAATACAACGCGCCCCAAAATTTATTCAATAATTCAGTATATTACTACACCCAATTTCAGAATTTGTAGATGATAGTAATTCAGTAGTATTTCGGGGTCAATGTGGATTCCTTCATTCCCTTCGTATTATAGTAGCGCAGTAACATTGAATAGCAACTATTAATAAAGAAATTAAATCACGATCGTGAAAATCAGCAAAAAAAAAAAAAAATGGAGAGAAGAATCGGGGTCAATTTGGATTGCTTTATTTCCTTGAAATTCCGCGGAGCTCGGAACGACGGAAAAAGAAGGGAAACACGCGAAACGCATGGTCTGCGCGAGCACGTCGGGGGCAAGCTAAGCCGAGAGCGAAATTAATAGCCGACTTGTCATAACAGGGAACGATAGAAGGCCTGGCAGAGCCGAGAACCGGACTTCTCTCGGTTCTCTTAGCCGTGGGTATGCATCGAGGCGAGCCACGAGCAATTCCCCATGACGAATTTCCTACGTCAACTCGCTCTTCTCTAGAGACGGGGGTCTCCTTTAGCCGAATGACGTATGCAAATCAACCCGCTACACCGTCAGTCCAGGAAGCTAGCACCTTCGAACCCCCGGTGCCACCTTTGTGTCTCTTCTACTCTTATCTGCTCCTTTGTCCTCCTTTTCTTTATTCAACAGCGACGACCTCGTGTGTACGTCTTCCTTTCGCTCTTCCTTATTTTTTTTTTTCTCTTTCAGTTTTATTCGTTTTCAGGTGCTCTTACGTATTCTCGAGTTTGTATTGTATTTGTGTCTGACGTGATTCTGATTTCTCTTGTATGGGCACAATGTGGCTTATTCTGGGAATTTTCTTTCGTCGCGAAGGTTCTCGATTCTGTGCTTGCCGGAGCTTGGAAAAGGAAGTTCGATTTCAGGAGTAGGGGATTTTTGAACTTTTTACGTTTCAACTCTCCTTTTGGCTCTTTTCTGCCTCTGCAATTTCTAAGATTTTTTGACAACGAATTTGTGTTTTAGTGATTCAGTGTCTCTTTTCCAGCATTTGATTTTCACATTTTCACCTCTTCTCTGCATCCATTCCAAAACACTACCGATTTCTAATCTTTCCTCTCGGTTTGCTTCTCAGTGATTCTTTGCTTTACAGTCTGTTTAATTTGTCTCCCCCAATTTTCCAATATTGAATTTCCACATTTTTCCCACTTTTCTCTATCCATTCCAAAATACTTCAAGCTTCTAATCTCTTCTCTCAGTTTTCTTCTCAGTGACTCTATGTTCTACAGTCTCTAATTTTTCTTCCCCAATTTTCCAATATTTAATTTCCATATTTTCCCCACTTTTCTCTTTCACTTCTTCCCTCTGTCCATTCCAGAACACTTCAGATTTCTAATCTTTCCTCTCAACTTGCTTCTCAGTGATTCTATATTCCACAATCTCTCAAATTTCCCTCCCCAATTTTCCGACATTTAATTCCCCTCTGTCAACTCTAAAATACTCCTCTATCCTCCGTTTCACCTTCGCCATTCCATCGACTGAACCCCTTACTACGCTTTATCTGCACGGGCTCCGAAGCGGAATCGCCGTGGCTGGAATAGTCGCGAAGAAACGCGCAAATTATCCCGCATTATCGATACCGGTCCCGGCGATATCTCTAAGTCCCCCGGCGATTCGACACGCCAACAATACACGTATTTGCCCGGGCTGATTTAAATCCTTCCCGCGCGCGTCTAATGCGGCGGCGGTCTCGCCGAAGCTGGGTGAAAATCGAGAGGAAAGGCCTGGTCGATTTCGCGTGTAAATCGGCTCGCGCGCGGACCAAATCGGTGTAATTGATTCTGACAAATGGGGGCGAGCCTGACGCGGGATTACGCGCCAAGTTTCGGTCTCGATTACGGCTCGCGCGCTCCAACGTGAAAAACGACGCCCGATGTGAGAGTGCGTTAAAAGGGACACCGGGAGTCGTGGGTGGTATCGATTTAATAGAATTGGAACGATTTGTTGGGAAACGAGAAGCTGCGGAGAAACTCGTGAAACTCGAGATTCCACGATTCGTTTCGTATAATGTAGTTATTTACTGAAATTATTTTGAAATTTTTACTGCGGTGTTGAAAGATAATTTCGTAGCTGAATTTTTCTCTTCCTCTTGGCATCTGTTCAGTTATTGGAAATGTTAATTTCATGAGAGCAAGGGAGTGGAAAGATTAATAAAGAAACAAATATAAATTGTTAAAGAAATTTCGATATCCTCTTTTTTGGGGAAAAAAGCTTAGCTTTTCTTAGCACTGAATGTGGTCAGTGTTCGCGAGTGATTGGAGGACAAATTATTAGCTGCAAACCGATTGGTTTAACCCTTTGCGATCGGCACATTTCTCTGGTTGGACTATCAGCTAGTCGAAGCAAATTTAAATTTTCAAAGTTATTTTTGCATAGTTTATTTATTATATATATAAGGATATTGAAAAACAGAATATTTTGAAACTGATACATTTTGTTTAATACATACTAGTTATAGTGCATAAAAATAAAACGTTTTAATTTTTGTAATTTTCCAAAGTATGATACTTGACAAAACAAAGATCATGCCGCCATAGCGGCGACACCGATTTCTAGAACAAAATTGAAATGCCGCCACTATGGCGGCACCGATCGCAAAGGGTTAAACACATGTTTATAGAAAACAGAAACAAAAATTGAAAATCATTGGTAACATAGCGTCTGCCTGCAATTGCTTAAAATGGCTGCAACTTCGTCAATAATCGCAGCTCACTTCGGGCTTGGAATGTTTATTTTTCAAAATATGTTAATAAAAAACTCGATTTTTTTGAAATCGAGAAACTTACACGATCTCGCTCCATTTAACTCATATTTACAGAGCAGAAAACACAATAAGAAATATGACATCTGCATGCAATGGCATAAAATTTCCATAACTTCGTCAATAACTCGACTTCGCTTCGAACTTAAACTACTCATTTTCCAAAAAGAAAAAAAAAAATCGACTTTTGAAACGCAGAAACTCGCAAGATCCCTCAACTTCCATCGCCTCTCCTATCGCCATCCTCTCGCCACAAAACTTCACCGCGATCTTACCTCGATCCTACGACGGACCGATCCGTGTCAGTCGGTACCATTGCACGCGATCACACGCCATTACCGTAATTCCGAATTTTCCATTTCCCACACGGAGAGCTCTCCGCGCACTGGTATGAACGAACGTCTGAAACGAGAACGACACGCGAACGTCGTAACGAGCCAAGAGAGTCGCGTTACGCCGCGTCGGCTCTTTTTCAACAGAGAGAGCCGCACACGGTTTCCTGGACGTGGCTAAACCGGTGTTGCTTGTCCCGATGTGTATCGATATGTATATTTCTGTCGTGCCGGCAACGTAACCGCCCGCGTATGACTTATGGCAGCCCTGTTAATTTGTATATAATACACAGGCGATACCGTCTCTCTCGTCCAGCCGCGAACACGCTCGTAATTGCGCCAGGTTAGCCACGAGATACCGGCTGATGATTAATATTATCGTTGGCTAAGGTTTCCGCGGAAACCGGGAAAACCGTAGATCGACCGTTTAATTGCGACTGATCGACGATCAATCATCCTTGCTAGCGTTCCCGGTCCAGTGGGTTCTATCTCTCTCCTTTTCTCTCCCGTGTCTCCCTTCGAGGATAGGTGGGGAAAAAATCCGCCGGGTTTTATACGGTGTTGTTGACCCTGTTTCACTTGTTTTCCCATTCATGAATGGGGCAGGGCTTCGCGGAGGTAGAGGAGTGGTTTCTGAAGAGATTTTTATTGGTTGTTTTTTTTTTAGCACTTTTCAGGATGAATTGTGGGGACTTCTTTTGGGGAGAAGGTGGTTCGTTAGGTTCGATATTCAGGAAAAAGATGTTTTAAATTGATTTGTTTTAGAACTGGTATTGTTAGATATTTCTGAGCGACACAAATAGTTGGTTATTTGAGATTCAGATGTTTCCAACGACACAAGGAGAAAAATGAGAAATTCAGGAAGAGAGTGGGCTTTGTTAAGGATAAAGAAATGGTTTGTGAAGAGGTTTTAGTTTTTTTTTTTACCCTTTACAGTCTGAATTATAAGTGATTTTCTTTGGAAAAAGTTGTTTGGTTAGTTTGGACATTCAGATTTTTTTAGGAACACGAGAAAGAAGATCTTCGAACGATGGACGTATATGCACTCGCAGAAAATTATGAATGCAGGCTTTTTTTACATTTAACATTTGACAAATAAAAAGAATTTCTGTCGAAGATGATGGATTTATACCTGCATTCCCAAAAAATTACGAACGCAACTAGTAGAGTTTCTTCTTATTTCTTGAGAACCAAAAATATTCGGTGCAGCGATCGATTCGTTTACTTTGAGAAAAATATAATTTCGACATTGCATAGTTTAACCCCAGAGCGGTCTTCGTTGTGACAGTACACTTGAGACTTTTGGGTGAAGCGTTGTTATTGATATCTGAGAGGACGTGAGAATTTATTGCGAGATATATTTAGAGAGGGACAATCAAATTATCATTATTTCTTTTACGTGTGTATTTAGTTACTGTTCTTATGAAATATATTCATATTTAACTTGTTAACAAGTGTTATACAACCACATTGAGAACCAAAAATATTCGGTGCAGCGATCGATTCGTTTACTTTGAGAAAAATATAATTTCGACATTGCATAGTTTAACCCCAGAGCGGTCTTCGTTGTGACAGTACACTTGAGACTTTTGGGTGAAAAAGGACCTAAGACCTTACGTGTAATAATTTTCGTTCCCAACGCGACATGTGAACCTAGACGATAAACGTTTGAAACAATGTTAAGGAACGTAAACTTGATAACAGCAAAAATGACTGAAAATGTAAAAAGGCGGCGGGTCAGAAAAGACCCGAAGACCGCTCTAGGGTTAAGAAAAGAATTGAAGTACTAATCCAGACTCAGAGGGTTAAAAGCACATTAATTCCCCTTACCTTCCTACATCCCAAAAGTTTGCCATGAAATGCTCCACTGTGAAATATTTCATTTACAGCCCAACGACACCGAGAAGCAAATCTAAACGAACGAAGGAAATAAAATTGGAATAAAAGCAAGCTAACGAAATACTCGAAAACCACTCAGTTCCATCGCAGTCCAACTTTCGTTTCCGCTGCTATTTCCTCCGCGGAAACATAACCAAGAAATTCAGTCCGCACACTTTCAACCGGCCCCGCCCTGTATAATCCTCTCTCCGTCTCTTCTAATCTAACCGCTATCTACCTCTTCGGATATTAACAAAACGCGTGTAATTCTCGTAACGACATGAAACGCTCGTTTTCACATCGCAAAATTCCCCTCCGATCTCTATAAACCGTCGATCCGAAAGTTCCATCTGCAAACCTTTCCACTTCACCCAGGCCTGTCTATAGAAGAATAAAAAGAAATTCGTTCGCAAGAATGAGTATTATAAATCAAAGGATTTCAATTTGGCCTACGGTTCTGATTTCGCCTCGGCTCTCTGAAAGTCATCCCGTCGTTTGCAAACCGAACGTCGATCCTATTTTATTAACGCGGACGTGCTTCTCTTTTATTGTCCAACCGTGTGTCCTGGAGAAAGTAAAGATATTTCCAGGCACGCAGACGCTGCGTATTAAGGTATCGGGAGAGAGAGAGAGAGGAGGAGAGAACACGGGGAGAGATAACCTGGAGGTGAGACAACGAGCGATCGTATGAAAAGGGGAAATGAAGGAGTATCCGCGCGCATAAATTAACGCGTTTAGATACTTCCGGAGGAGAGAAGTTCTGAGCCCATCGAGGCTTGTCGAATAGCTGTTCCACTTCGATTCTAGCTTTTACTCTTATCTTTTACTCTTAACCCTTTCGGTGATACCGGGGACTGTGGGCGGTTTGAAAATTTGCTTGTGTTATGGTGTTCTGAACGGAGGTTCTTGTTGGAATTTGATTTAATAGTTAAGATTGTTCCTTAGGCACTTGTGTCTTGATTTAGCGAAACGAAACTTGAAACCGTAAATTTAAGCATTTGTAGCTTAATTCAGTCTACTGTATATTGAAAGCATGTATTTTACATTTTTATTTGGTTGTGTAAATTTTAGTTTGAAGTTAAATTTCATATTTAAATTTAAATTGAAAAGTTTCAAATTTAAAGCCGTATGTTCAAAATTTAATATAATTCAAAAACATTTAACAGAACTTAATAAAATCGA
>NW_017100942.1:451399-458721 GCF_001263275.1 Habropoda laboriosa
TAGAATTTAACAAAATTTAATATATTTAAAATATTAATTCTAATTTGAAAATTTGAAAAAATTTGAAAACTGAAACGAAAGATTTTTCAACCGCGCAATTGAGCTTCCGCCGTCTGTGACGCATTACATACTAAAACCTGCGGCAATACCAGTAATATCAACCCGTAAATTTCCTCCACTAAAAGGACCAACCCTTTCCAAAGGGTCCAGGGTTAAAAGCTGAAACCATTTTTACCAACCTACCAGAAGATCCACCCGCTTCAACCACAACGCCAAGCAGAAGTCACACGCGGATCAATTTTTCCGGCTGCCGCTGAGTCTGACCTTCCGTTCACGTAGGAGTGAACTCGCCTCGAGGAATTATTCGTCGAGCCTGACTCCATGTCGCGCGACGTCTCGACCTGTCGAGAACGACGTCCTCGCTTCTTGACCGGTCAAGAAACGTGGAAAATTGTCTGCGGCTGGCTTGCGAAGGTTTAATTCCTTGTCTCTTCGTTCTTTCTCTTAACTGTTACGCATGTGAACCCGTGTACAGCAGTATCAGTTGTGGGATACTGTTATAGGTGAGGAAGGTCGAAATAGCATGACTCGCGTATGACAGTCGGTAGTTTTATAAGGTTGAGACTGGAGTTTTTGACAGGTACAATTTGTGACTGTCACAGTTTCGGTATCGTTGTGGTGGATGTCGATATTTTTGGGTAGAGAGATAACAGTAAACGAGAATTGTTCGTTGAGGCTTTTGAGTTTGGGCCGTGTACGGTTGCTTTTTGTTAAGGCAATGAAACAGAAGAAAATCTCGAATTCACAGAAAATAGACAGTGGAGTATTTCTTTATTCGTGTTTCTTATGTCTGGATATTTTACTGTTTAACCCTTTGACTGCGGCACACTTTGAAAGACTATCCACTATGATTGTCTAGAAAGCAGAAATCATCCACAAACAAAATCTGTCCCAAAAATCTATAGTTTCAAGGTTTTCGAATTGTTAACCCTTTCGTGACCGAATTATTTTTCTTAAGAATTTCTTATTGATCTCCCAATACACCTTCTGTAATGAACCCTAAATTGCGATCAATTTTTCTTCGAGTACTCAAGTGCAGTCTAACTATTTTTTAACGTATCTAACTATTTTCGATTTCAGTCTTTCGCCAAGATTACACCTATCTTTCAAACCCAACAATTAATCTTCACTTGAACTTCATTTCCTCGTTAAATATAATTCTATTTTAAATAAATTAATTCTATAATAAAGTTAAATAAATTCTACTTTATCTCAAGTAAAATCAATTTCACTCTGTTATCAAGAATCAATATTTCTGAATTCCATATTATCAACATCGTTCTACCATCAGAAATCAACATTTCTGAACTTCATTTCTTCAACATCATTCTACCATCAGAAAGTAATATTTCTGAATTCCATTTTTTGTCTCCAGTGAAATCAACCTCTTAACCCTCATCAGCAATAAGTATTTCTGAATTCTACTGTATCTCAAGTAAAATCAATTTCACTCTGTTATCAAAAATCAATATTTCTGAATTCCGTATTATCAACATCGTTCTACCATCAGAAATCAGTATTTCTGAATTCTATTTTATCTCAAGCAAAATCAGTTTCACTCTGTTATCAAGAATCAATATTTCTGAATTCCATATTATCAACATCGTTCTACCATCAGAAATCAATATTTCTGAATTCCATTTTTTATCTCCAGTGAAATCAACCTTTTAACCCTCATCAGGAATAAGTATTTCTGAATTCTACTTTATCTCAAGTAAAATCAATTCCACTCTGTTATCAAAAATCAATATTTCTGAATTCCATATTATCAACATCGTTCTACCATCAGAAATCAATATTTCTGAATTCCATTTTTTATCTCAACTAAAATCAACTTCACACCTCTCCTCAGAAGTCAGTATTTCTGAATTCCATCTTATCTCAACTAAACTCAACTTCTCGACTCCCGTCAGAAATCAATAATTCGCAGTTCGATTAAATTCTCTAAACTCAGCATTGTTCCGCCGTACCTCGCAGCGCACACACGGCCGGCATTGTACGAGAAATTGTTTTGCCCGAAAGTGTAAAAAAGAAAGGAATGGCGTTGGTGCGGCGCACCGGAAGTGGGAGTCGCTATTACACGATTACATAAATTCGTTCGTGTTGCGTACTCCACGCGGGCGAGAATGTATCGTTTGAACGCGCGATATCGCGTGTGGGTGAACCTGTTGAACATAATTGGCTCCCCCCGTTATTATTAGCTAATATATTTTTCATGGCAAATTATTTATATCTCCGGCGTACAAAGTCACCACGTGCTGCGCGCCCGTGTCCAACAACTGTTGTTTCAAAACAGTTAACATTTCTTCTTCTTCTTCTTCTTCTTCTTCTTCTTCTTCTTCTTCTTCTTCTTCCTTTTTCCTCAGTTTCACGTTTCATTTTCACTTTTACGATTCCTGTTTTATCGTTAAGTATCGATACAATCAATTTGACCAAACTACATTTTACACTCTGCACTTACACGCGCTTTTTTTTTTCCTCTCGCCCATGAAACTGCAACATTTCTTCTCCTTTACATTTCCATATCGATTTTACGACGCGGTTATACAACTATATTTTAACGATTAAGTGAAAACCTATCGTCGAACGTAAATCTAAACTTTTCTTATTCTCTGCTACGTTCAATTCATTAGCTGTTATTATTATTATTATTATTGCAATATTATCGCGTGGTTGATATATGGATCGTTAAAGTGATACAGCCTCGAGCTGGCTGTAATTTCTTCTCTTCGTCAATTCGTTAATGTTGAAATGTCGATGAGATAAAAAATTGAGTGTGATAAATTGCAAAGTCGAGAGAAATTCATTTTTACAGATTAAAGAGGAAGAAGATGGAGCATCGAAATTTCGAGAAAAAATATTTACAATTTTATTCTATGATATAATAAATATGTGAACTGTAGAAAAGGTGCAACCTTCTTCGATTTATCAATTTCCTAACGTAATTTCTATCTATGAAAATATTAATGAAACAAAGCAATGTAATTAGAATAAATTCCAAATGAATAGTGAAAGAAATCGATTTTTAAAAATAAAAACGAACACGAAATTAACTTTTCGATCAAATATTCGCAACATTATCCAACGATAAAAGAAATATAGACTAAATCCGACTGTACTCTCTTTCACTTCCCAAATTATTAACCTTCGAACACGAAAATATGGACGAGATAAAAAGTTGATTGCAACGAGTTGCAAAGTTGGTAACGAGGGAAGTTAATGTTTTCGACGGTAAAAGAGAGAGAGAGAGAGAGAGAGGAGTGGAATTTTCGAGGAAATATTTATGAAAAATTCGAATCGAAAGATTACGGGCTTCTTCCCAGTTCGGAGTAGAAAGAAACCCTGTTACAGCGATAAATTGAGGGAATAATGCGAAATTCCGGGTGTTACCATAAATTCACACCGCTATACTGTCGCGCCATTGTAAAGAAGAAATTATTTCTGAGGAACAATTTCCACCCGTAATTGGAACGCGTTTGTTACAATGCAACTGGAACGCATTGATCAGCTTGACCCGGTACCGATTTTATTTAGTATCGTCCCTCTGCCAACACGCGCTGTAATAACTTTGTCCATTGATTTTTTATTGTACGCCGCAAATTATCAACGCACGATATTCCATTTCGTGATTACGGCTCTCGAAGTAAATTCTTTTACTGCGAAAATAAGAGTAATCTTTGTAGCACCAAACGAGAAATTATTTCTTTAAACTGTGTCGAAGAGATCTGTTGCGCTTCGTTGTGAGAGATGTGGGACGATTTAGTGTGATTCGATTTCGTTGCAATTTGAATAATTTTGAAATTTTTGTGGTTTTTTTTTTTAAGCACAAGTTTTGCGTGTTATAATTGCAAATTTTATTTTGGAGGGAAATTTATTCTTCACAGAAAGCAACCATTTTTTCTTGTATGTTATTTAGGTATATCTGCGTATTGTATTGGGAAATTATATTTGATTTTTTAAGGAAAGTAACATTCGAATCTCGAATTTTCATTATTATCACTTACAAGTGCTATGAATAAATTATCAAATTATTCAGAAATTATGATCTTCGTTATTTTCGTCGTCTTGCAGATTCCACTCTGCGTTGCTCACAAACATTTCTTTCGAAAAAATCGTCAAGATTCTAAGATTCTGAAGATTCGAAGAAAAATCGTCAAATTTTCTAAGATCCTAAAGATTCCAAGAACAATCGTCAAATCACAAATTTTCGAAGACTCTAAAGATTCCAATAACAATCGTCAAATCACAAATTTTCTAAGACTCTAAAGATTCCAAGAAAAATCGTCAAATCACAAATTTTCTAAGACTAAAGATTCCAAGAACAATCGTCAAATCACAAATTTTCTAAGACTCTAAAGATTCCAAGAACAATCGTCAAATTACAAATTTTCTAAGACTCTGAAGATTCCAATAACAATCGTCAAATCACAAATTTTCTAAGACTAAAGATTCCAAGAAAAATCGTCAAATCCCAAATTTTCTAAGACTCTAAAGATTCCAAGAAAAATCGTCAAATCACAAATTTTCTAAGATTCTGAAGATTTGAAGAAAAATTATCAAATCACAAATTTTCTAAGACTAAAGATTCCAAGAAAGATCGTCAAATCCCAAATTTTCGAAGACTCTAAAGATTCCAAGAACAATCGTCAAATCCCAAATTTCCTAAGATTCTAAAGATTCCAAGAACAATCGTCAAATCACAAATTTTCTTAGACTAAAGATTCCAAGAAAAATCGTCAAATCCCAAATTTTCTAAGATTCTGAAGATTCCAAGAACAATCGTCAAATCACAAATTTTCTAATATTCTAAAGATTCTAAAGATTCCAAGAGAGATCGTCAAATCCCAAATCTGCAAGAGTTACATTTTCTTCCCCTAACTTACAACTTTTGCATCCGTAACATTTACAAATTTCCCTAAGAAGATCCCATTCTTTTCCCCTGAAACGAGAAAAGAACAGCGGGAAACACGAAATTATCGTCCACGCTCTTGGCAAATTTATATTTTAAAGAAGTTCGTGTAACTGTCCACGTGGCGGGCTGTTGTAGAAATCGACGAGGCCGTGGCGAAAAGGCACGGGTGAGAAATAACGGGGAAACACGTGCGTGCAACACGGCATCCTTGGTATCGAATCGAACGATCGCGAAACCGCTACCTTGCCAATTACTTAATCGCGATTCGTACAAAAGCGGTTTCGAGGGATGCTGGCTTAGAATCGATCGAACGGAAGTGGATGACCCGTTAACGCCCCAATCTTTTCTCGCTTTTGTTACCATGTGCACGATGAATTGATAAGAATTGATTACACGAATATCTGAGATATTGCTTGGAAAAAGAAAAATTGTTTCAATAACAATTAGTTAGTGTGAAAGAAAATTATATGGTTCTAATAATTTTATCAGAAGTAATTGATTATGAAATATGAAGACTCCAATATGTTTAAGTCAGATTTGATAAATAATTGCAAATTTTATTGGTTCATTCTGAATACAAACTTTTGTTTCGTTATATTTTGCTGATATTAAACGTGGAGTGAAGTTATGCTTTAAGATAGAAGGGGATAGTACAGTTTAAAGTACGAGGTTCCTAGAGTTCCCAAAAACTGAGCTTTATGTCTGCTCCATCCTTGAAAATGCAGAAAATTAATACATGAAGTTATTGCAAATTTGTTACAGTTAGATCATTCAAACCATGTATTTTCTCTATTCTAACTGTTGGATTATAAAGAGAAATGAGTATGTGTCTGTATAATAGTAACGGCAAAAATAATCAACATACTGAGACAGATTAATATAAATATATATATAGTGTTAGCGCTCGTGGTCGGATCTCAATGAGATACCTGGTCGAGCCTTGTAGATATTGCACGTGATGTGCCGACTAGATTTCAATCTGTATTTCTCGAAGGACCACTCTTACAGATATAAGAGACTATGTAAATTATATTATTCTTGGGAATGGTGTTCCCTTTACTATTGACTATTCTGAACTATTCTAAGACACGTTTACGCGTGGTTTTTAAGGTATCGGTGATGGCACTGATTGGTTGACAGGGGAATGGAAGTGGAAAACGGGGTGACAAAAATGCGAATGTTCAATTGGTGGATGGAATTTGTGGAAAGGTAGCGGGAAGGATTCGGAGCGGGGGTGATGAGCGACTTCTCACCCCTACGGGGAAAGGCCCAAGGTGACGTCAGCGCGATACCGTTGATCGGGTCACCGTGGCCGTCCGACTCTTGGGTTCCCTAAAGTTTATGACACGGTAATTGCTATTGAGAGACAGAAATTAATTTAGCTAATGCTGAGGTCACGTACCACCTATTCAGGTACGGGTAAAACTTTGCCCTTTCAAAAATAGCGTCTATAGGCGACCGTATCATAAACTAGTTCTAACGAAGCCTTAACACATGAATTTTACAAAAACGACGAAGAAGCTTATAGATACTCACAGCACAGCAATCGAAAATCCCAGATTCCTTATTCCGCCCCTATTACCTAAATCTCTCAGTTTCTCCTCGTTTCCGTTCATTTTCTTCCCACGAACCGTCCAAATCCACCCAAAGAAAATCACGACATATTCACCAAACATTCCTTGAGAATCTCTATCCTAATCTTCCCCTTCTTTCTCTTCCTCACTTATCCTTTTCTGCCCCCCTCTCGTTCACTCTCTCTCACCTTACCCTAATCCCTTTCGTCCTTTTTCTTCCACTTCAAAATTTCAAGATTACAATATAGGACTTGCAATTAATCTGGCTCTGCGGTACAGAAATACACCTCAAAGTAAGACCATCGAATTTTCCTTCATTTCTGCCGAAAAGGAAAGCAAGAAAGAAAAGAAGAGAACAATCGCTACCCCGTTTACACATCTCTAACATCAAACACCACCTTATCCATTCCATTATCGAACGGTGGGCATACCACTTTCTCAAAACGGAACAGGCTTGCGCCGCGCGCCGGTCTCTAGAGAGCCCTAATGGTCGCTCATTTTCTTAATCATACGCCTGTGGACGCTGGCGGCGCGATCGTTTCAACCCCTTTTGTTCCCTGGCATCGCGTCCGCCTTGTGAAATTTGATTTACGTGCCGCGTCGACCCGCTATTAGTCCACGATTTAACCGTGAACCATTAATCTCGTTAGCTGCCGGTGTGGCCGCTTTAATCTCCCGGACCGGGAGCTAATATTTGATTATCGGCTCTCCCGCGCCCTTGCCCACTTTCGACGCCGGGCGTCGTCGGATACCGGACACGTGTGTCGCGCTCGAAC
>NW_017100942.1:458843-464073 GCF_001263275.1 Habropoda laboriosa
CGAACGGGACAAAAATAGAAACGAGTTTTCACTTTTTTCCCCCATTTTTTTAAACGTTTTGTTTAAGTTATTAATAAGAAGAAGAAGAAATGTTATTGTTATTAAATGTTTGTTATATTAAGTGAGATAGTTGGATTTTTTCAACTGATTATTCGAAAGTGAATTTAATCTTTTTTTTTCGTGGGAGTTGTCTTAGGTTTGAAATGTAATTGTAAATAGGTATTAGTTTGAGAGTAATTTTGATTATGTTTCGAGAGGAGTGTGTGATTTAAAAAGGTTTGATTTTGTGTGATTTTAACGTTTATTTGTTTCGATGTTCGTTTTTTTTGGGGGGGATGAATTTTTCAAGTAACGTCTAATTTTAATTGTTCATTGCGTGGTCACTAGGTATGTGGAGCATCTTTTTCAGTGAGTCATATTTTGTCGCCCTCGTTTTAAACTGTATTATCCGGGAAATCGTAAACAATTCTGACGCGTAATAAGGTTATGGCTTATGTAAGATATTTATTATTAATTGCAAAGTGTGAGAATCTTTTGGCTAATGCAACTTGTGTAAACTCGTTTCAGGGAAAATGGTATTTTATCATAAAAGAATTACGATGTTCTAGTGTCTAGAATCTAGACAGACCTGACATTGTCTCGTAATACATTAGGTGACAGTAATATTCATTGATGTTTGTCTTTTAGTGTTTAAATTACTAGGAAGAAACGAATAAAACTGTTATTAATAAAAAAAATAAATAAAATTGGTTATCAGGAGATTTTTTATTAACGAAATACATCAAAATTTATTTTTTCCATGTACCACAATATTTTAAAATTCTTATTAATTAACAGAAGAAACTTTTATATGCATCTCTTGCAACTTTCTTTATGCCTACTCTCTGTATGTACAATTCGTACAATTTTTACTCGTCTAAAATAGTATAAAAAATAATTTCTCCAGTGTTTCTAATTTTCTTATGCTATCAATCACAGTTCTTTTCTCATTCTACATTTCGACACATACACGCCAAAAGTTTCGTATCCCAGCATGCCTGAATTAATTAATTTAGTTTTAATATACAAATTAAAAATCAGGAAGTTTTCAAATTAAAAGTAAGGAAATTTTCAAGTTAAAGATCGCGAAATTTTCAAACTAAGAATCGCGAAACTTTCAAACTACAAATCACGAAATTTTCAAACTATGAATCACGAAACTTTCAAACTATAAATCACGAAATTTTCAAACTACGAATCACGAAATTTTCAAACTATAAATCACAAAATTTTCAAACTATAAATCACGAAATTTTCAAATTAAAAATTAGGAAATTTTCAAACTAAAAATCATACAATTTTCAAACTAAGAATCACGAAACTTTCAAACTATAAATCACGAAATTTTCAAACTACGAATCACGAAATTTTCAAACTATAAATCACAAAATTTTCAAACTATAAATCACGAAATTTTCAAACTATAAATCACAAAATTTTCAAACTATAAATCACGAAATTTTCAAATTAAAAATTAGGAAATTTTCAAACTAAAAATCATACATTCAAATTAAAGATCACTAAATTTTCAAACTATAAATCACGAAATTTTCAAATTAAAACTTCCATATTAATTCATACAAAACACATATGTACATAAACTTCTACAACATAGAAATACACTTTCTATAAAACTTCTTTATTAACGTACATCATCCTAGATAATAAAAATTCGATCAGCAAGCGAACACATCAACCGAACCTGCGGTTCGCTACAATTTACATCTCTCAGTTGACAAACGAACGTCCAAACGATCCGAGGATCCATCAGCAGCCACGAATACAGCCAACGACGCATGTATCACTCGTCGTCAACAAGACTCGCGGATCCACGAGACGCGACGATTGATTACTCGAGCGATTATTATTCGAGTGTCTCGCGAGCGATACAGACACACGCGACACCGTTTCGCGTATAATTTTGCGGCTTGTTCCCTTGTTATCGCTACGCGACGTTGACCCAGAAAACGGACGTCCCGTTGGCGTTGGCTTTGGCTTTTTCCGGATTTATGCCGCTCCAGTTTCACCGGCCCTTGTATCATTTTCTCAATGGTCACTTTTACTCGATCCCGCTGACATAACAGCGTTGGATTTCGATTCACTCGCCTCGGTGTATATTTTCAACCACTCTATTGCGACCACGTGTTCCTCTTGGCAATGTGCGGAACGCTCCTTCTGTAGACTCGTCGCTAATTATTCCGTTCGTTTACAAACATTCGAATATTGGATCGAGACTTGTGGATTTTTAGGAAAATTTTTTTTTTTTTGTGTGTTATTGTGGGGGATTTTTTCTTGTTCTTTTTGTAGGGTTTGAGATGGTGTGATAAGGTATGTTAAGTGGATATTTTGGAAATGGGGAGTTGAGGAAAGAAGGAATTTGTGTTAATATGGAATTAATATAGAAATTAAAGAAGATTTGTGGTTTTTGAGGAAAGAAGGAATTTGTGTTAATATGGAATTAATATAGAAATTAAAGAAGATTTGTGGTTTTTGAGGAAAGAAGGAATTTGTGTTAATATGGAATTAATATAGAAATTAAAGAAGATTTGTGGTTTTTGAGGAAAGAAGGAATTTGTGTTAATATGGAATTAATATAGAAATTAAAGATTTTTGGTTTTTCAGAGAAGAAGAAATTTGTATTGATATAGAATTAATATAGAAATTAAAGAAGATTTGTGGTTTTTGAGGAAAGAAGGAATTTGTGTTAATATGGAATTAATATAGAAATTAAAGAAGATTTGTGGTTTTTGAGGAAAGAAGGAATTTGTGTTAATATGGAATTAATATAGAAATTAAAGATTTTTGGTTTTTCAGAGAAGAAGAAATTTGTATTGATATAGAACTAATATAGAAATTAAAGAAGATTTGTGGTTTTTGAGGAAAGAAGGAATTTGTGTTAATATGGAATTAATATAGAAATTAAAGAAGATTTGTGGTTTTTGAGGAAAGAAGGAATTTGTGTTAATATGGAATTAATATAGAAATTAAAGAAGATTTGTGGTTTTTGAGGAAAGAAGGAATTTGTGTTAATATGGAATTAATATAGAAATTAAAGAAGATTTGTGGTTTTTGAGGAAAGAAGGAATTTGTGTTAATATGGAATTAATATAGAAATTAAAGAAGATTTCAGAGAAGAATAAATTTGTATTGATATAGAAATTAGAAATTTTTGACTTTCCAAAGATGACAATTCTGTCAATGCAGAAATTAAAGATGTTCGATATTTGAAGAATTTATGAAAATTACGTGAACAGAGAAGTTTTAAACGCAGGAAAAATGAACGAAAAAGGGAACTAACAGCGTTCTTCTATTTTAATCTTGATTTCCTGAAAGTTAACATTTTCAAAAAACATTAAAATCAAATATCAACCAAAAAGTTACTCTCCAGGTCCCGTTTCATCTTCCTTCGTCAAAAATTAGGTACCCTTGAAAAAAACTCCAAGCAATATTTCCAAATCCTACGCACAAACACGCACACAGAAGAGCAAAATGATACATAAAAACAATTTGTAGGCTGTACATATCTCTAACTATTCCCAAGAAAAGGCCGGCTGAAGATACATCTTTCCGGCTCTCCTTAAAACCTCCCCGCAGTCCAAAGGGAGAGAGCTCGACTTGTGAACGCAAGGAGACTCGGTGGTTTCTTTCTTTTCGTCTGTTCGATCGGTTCTAACGCGTCCGTGTTTCCAACAAAAGGCACGCTAACTGGCACCAACCGTTTAAGGGGCTAAGAACCGCTTCGACGAGATTACGCCGAGGCCAGACGATTCACGCGCGATCCCGCTGGCCTTAACAGCCGCGTGACATTCGACTTCCAGACAGCATAAACCGCGTCCATGCTTGTTCACGTTGTTTCATTCGCTTTAGAAGGCGTACACCGCGCAAGAAGCCACTCACAGACTCGTATTCTCTGCTCGCAAGCCGCTCTTTTCTTTTTTCTTTTCTTACTACACCCTATCGTTCCTCGAACGTTAATTAACTTGTTGGGGGCGGGAGATGAGGTAACTGAATGGCACTGCGGCGGTGTGGTGGAGGAAAGTAGATAGATTGTGCGTTTTTTGAAAATTTCTGTTTATGGTAAATTCTGCTTTTATCTTTCATATTATAAAACGTAAAATTTTGTTTCATTTGTCATATACTTACTGGGTGACTCGAAGAATTTCTTGGAGAATGATAATTTGCAAAGTTTGCAATTATTGATACGTCCTTCCCTCATTTATGACTGTTCACGTAATATTTTTAACAATGCCTTTTCCAATAGAGCGAAGAATTTTAGTCACGTTCAAATTTAGGTTTAAAATCCTACGTCAGTAAAGTTTCTCTCACAATTTTTTGAACACCTCACTTCAGTTTGTGTTTAGCTTGTTAAATGATTTTATCGAGGACCTTTAATTTGCGAATACAGATTGACTCAATCGACTGCAGAGAAAAAAAAAACGTTTATTGATATAAATGTAACACAAAACAACGGTGGCGAAAACCCGAGTGAAAAACAGGTACTCAGTTCGGGGTTGTCGCACGACTGCTTAACACTTTGACTTTCCGTTGACGCCCCGTGGGTCGTATGCGCCCCACGTTGTCGAGACTAACAGTTTTGCTTTTCACCCTATGTGTCTTCCAATATTTACAAGATTGCAAAAATCATTGTTATCGTGAAAAAGGTAACGTTCAAGGTACGCTACAGAGCAAAGGGAAAATGTTTGTTTTAACAAATTATCACCGTAGTTGCACAGTTTAAGGCAGCGGAAGGAAAAGGCCGAAATATGAAATGGCCTGAACGGAAAGTCCAGAGTGGGGCGTATGCGTTGTTATCGTGAAAAAGGTAACGTTCAAGGTACGCTACAGAGCAAAGGGAAAATGTTTGTTTTAAAAAATTATCACCGTAGTTGCACAGTTTAAGTCAGCGGAAGGAAAAGGCCGAAATATGAAATGGCCTGAACGGAAAGTCCAGAGTGGGGCGTATGCGACCCACGCGGCACGGAACGTGTTAAAATGCGGAGAAGCGTTTGTCATATACTTGGATCGGAACCACGGTCAGCGGACCCATGGCCCGGCCTGGGCCTACGTTAAGCAGAGAAACTCGCAGTAGAAAAATTCAAAATATAATCTATTCTCAATAGATTTAAACTCGCAATTCCTATCCCACAGAAATTTCCCAAAATAAGGAAAATTATTAATAAATAAACAAGTA
>NW_017100942.1:464196-476849 GCF_001263275.1 Habropoda laboriosa
CTCGCACAAATTCCTACACAAAAAACACCCAGCCAGCAAATAAATAAGCGAGTACTCACTGGCGTATATCAGTTCCCTCGTTACCTCATTACCTGTTCAATTTACAATTTCCCACACCCACTCGAACATCATACCGATCGAGTCCACCACTCCCACCTCCACTTTCACTCTCGTCCACCACTCGAGACACACCGTCGTCCGACCGATCGAAGGATCATCGGCGCGTGTTCTCTCCCTATCGAACATTTCCACCTAGCCGACACGTGGAACGTCGATTAATCGGGAAAAATCAGCAGAAAGAGAGGTGGACTGTGAACTGAACAGTATCTCTGTGTGTGTGTGTATGCGTATCAATTTCAAGCGTACGCGCCGCGGCGTGCTAATGAACCGCGGAGAGGAGCTCGCGAGCCGATCAGATCGACCGAGGCAATATGAGAACCGACGAGAACTCGGTCCCCTACTTTCTACAGGTGTCCCGTCCGCTTCGTTAATCCTTGTAATTAACATTTTTCTCGTTTCAGACGCGATCGGACGAGCACAGATCGAACCTGACGGCTGATACGCACCGGAGGATGATACGTCTTGGATGGATATCCCTTTGAGGTCTCCCGGGGGTTCCGAGAAGATTCCTTCGCCGTGGAGAGACGGTGAGTACTTGTTGCTTGTTAATTTGTGGTTTTTAAGAGTTTTTTAATTGGTCACGTTACGATCCTTCTTCTTGCGAAGAAAGAAGAAGAGGATCGGTCGGTGGTGGCTACGGGGTTGCTTTTTTTTTGCTCGTTTTGGTATTCGCGATCGGTGGAAAAATGTTAAAGCGGAGTCTTATTATAGATACAACCCGTGTCCGGTGTCGTGTTCGTTTTGGACTATAATCTGCGGTGGAAGTGTAACTCGATGATTCTTATTAACGTTCGATGTACGACTTTTGCTGATTATTTGAGCGAATTAGACGTGTGTTAGGAGAGGGGGTTTAAATAGTGTTTTAGCGGTTTCAGAGAGGATTTTTGGTTTCTGGATCGTTGCTGGTGTAATGGGTACAAATGGTATTGAACTGTAATTATTTTAATCGACATCCGCAAATTTTCAAATTGACATCAAATTCCTCAAGAATCTATTTTCCGATACAACAATTTAAAAAAAACGGTGGGTAAAGAACCTAACTTCGATTTTTTCGAAAGATTCACATCAAAGAACTCTTAACCAGCTTCTATATAGATCAGACAGCCCGAAATTTCCAAAGAACCTATTTTCCAACCCATCAGTTCTCAAGAAAAAAGAAATGTAAAGAATCCAATGCTAGGCTGGAAGACTCCTTTAACATACTTCTAGGTCAGACATCCCGAAATTTTCAAATTACCATCGACATTCCAAAGAACCTATCTTCCAACCCATCAATTCTCAAGAAAAAAGAAATGTAAAAAAATCCAACTTCCATTTTCCCAAAAGATCCACTGCAGATGGATCTTTTCTCAAGACCGACCATCCCCTCTCGATCAAAAACACCCTCGATCCACCGTTGTTGAACCTTCGAGTCGACCGAAAGAATGCACAAAGCAGCGAGATCTATGCGAACGCGTGACGAGCCTAGCGATGGTCGGTGCGGCTACCGATATTTATTAGGTTTCCACGGCTCTGATATCCTCGTTTGTCATCGGCGCGCAGGTGCAACCGCGGCCAGAGGAAAAGGCCTCACGGGCACACAGGTCTGTTGCGCCCGCGGTCGGTACTCTCTTACGGTGTCGCGGTCTCGCCATAGATCCAAGGTCAGCGCTGATGTACACGAGGATCAAGGAGGCTGCCTGGGGGAGAGGTCGTCGCTCGATCCTGATTAATGGCTCCCGAGATCGAGCGTACGTACCGCCGCCAGGCCTTCGTTACGTATCGCCGCCTAAGTGCGTTGACTCTCGAAGCGTAGAGACTAGCGAGAGCAGCCCGTATTCGTGACACCTTGCGTTCGGTTCGATCGATGAAACGCGTGGAAATCGATCGATCGATCCGATAGGCACAGTTCCACGATTTTCCATGCACTGTTATGCGAAACATTGTCGGTGATCTACGTTTTAGATAGTGGGTTGTGAGAGGATTCGTGATATTGCATGGTTGGTACTTAGTATTGGAAGAAATGTGGATAGTTGGTGCCTTGCCTATTTGGTGGAAAAGACTTTTCACTTAGATTACTCGGTTTATTAGTCACACTTACTTAAATTCCAGTAGTTCCGTCACTCGTTTCATTCTTATACTCACATTACTCAATTCGACATTCACACCTACGCAAATTTTAGTATTTCAATTCTACCAATTCTGGCACTCGCTGTATTCCTATACGTTAGTCAATTTGCCGGACACACTTACCTAAATTTGAATATTTCAGTTCCATTAAATCATATACTGTACTCAATTCGACATTCACACCTATGCAAATTTTAGTATTTCAATTTTACCAATTCTGTCACTAGCTGTATTCCTATTCGTTAGTCAATTTGCCACTCACACTTACCCAAATTCCAGTATTTCAATTCCACCAATCACTTACCTAAATTCCAGTATCTTTATTACCCTCGTTCCACCATTCCTAATCAGTCACATTACTCTATTAATTACTCAACCTTCCCCGAATTCCAGTATTTCAATTCTACCTATTCTATCACTCACTATTCCTATACATTACTCAATTCACCATTCACACTTACCCAAATTCGAATATTTCAATTCCACTAATTCCTGTACTCGCATTACTCAACTCACCACTCGCACCTACCAAAATCCCAGTATTTCAATTCCACCAATCCATTACCTAAATTCCAGTATTTTTCTTACACTCGTTCCATCATTCCTATACTCACATCAGTCGCATTACTCAATTCATCACTCGAACCTCCCCAAATTCCAGTATTTCAATTCCCCCAACGTCCCTCGCACTCACCCAAATTCCAGTACCCCACAAACCTCTCCCACCCCGAAACACCTGTCAGTTACTTCGTCACCTCGCCCAAAGCAAACCTCCGACCCATCGAATCCAGTTAGATCAACAGCATCATCGACGACCATCCACCATCTAACCAACTTACATCTACCACTCGACCAAACAGTAGGTACTCAAGCATTCCTCTGAAAAGTACAATAACGTCCGACACGATTCGAGCATTAACCATCGTCTCGGCGTTCACCTATCCAGCCACCGAGCATTATCCCGGTGTGGCCTGGCCACTCGAATCCGTCGGCGAGAGGCGTGCAATTGACTTGGGAACCAGCGCGATACTTACGCAGAAGTAACGTTAATGGACACTTTCTCGCGCGCGCCCGCGTCTCGGAGCGACCAAGAGGAGTAGCCCAGCCAGAGGTCGTCACTCGATCCTGATTAATGGCCGTCGGGATCTTGCGGGGCTGTAAACAGTATTAATCAGGATCGAGTTTACGGGCGCACGGTCGTGCCACGGATCGCATTAATCAGGATCCGGCACGAAATATTCATTTAGCTACGTGTCCGACGACGCTCGAGAACCTGGCGCACGGTACCGCCGCCGCCGCAGCCGCTATTGATTTACGAGCACCGACTTCCGAATGTCCAACAGCTGGAAATCGCGCGACATCCAGCCTGCTGTTGCTGTTGTTGCTGCTTCAGGCCAGTGTATGGCCCGATATCGCTGCTTAAGTCGATTTCCTGTGTCAGCCTTCTTTGGTATCCGAGCATTTGCTATTCAACCGCTGATTCTCGCGGTTTTTCTCGCCTCTCAAAGGATCTGCTTAGGTGGATAACTGTGGGTGGAGGGTTTAAATGGTGCGCTTGTGCGAGCTGGATGTTCAGGAAGTAACGTCGTTTCTTGACGTCCTTTGTTGTTTTGTTGGGATTCGGGTTTTTGGTTTGGAATTTTTTGTGGAGAATGAGATGAGAATTTTGGTCTGAATAGATGATGAGTTTGCAATTTTGCCTGTGGAGAGTTGGTTACAAATTTGAGAGAATAGCAATAGAAACGAATGAAAAATATTTTGTTTTTTTTTTAAACATCGCTAAATAATGAAAGTTTAAGTATATCCATATTTAGTATAATTTAGACCTTGGAGAGTTTAAGAACTTTCTTAGAAAATTTGAGCTTGAATAATACTAATAATCGGATGATAAATAATTAAGAAAAGAAATTTCTAGTAAAATTGCTTTTTTTCTTCTTAGATTTGAAAAATGATTAATTTTTATCTCGATACGCTAACTGAATTTCTGATTTCATATTTGATCTGTTTATCATAATTAACATCGAAGTAGCAGTTCCAACCAGTGTTTTACATTCCACAGATAACATTTTCCAGATAATCGTATTAAAATTAATACTTTCGATCGTCCAAGGAAATATTACTTCATTTTTCATGTTCCACGCTCATAAATATGTATTAAACAGTTCTGCATGCTAATAGAACGTTCACAGACTGAAAACGTTACCTTCTGCCACAGGATTGCTAAAAAACTATTTCTCGTTGTCTCTCGATAATGATCCTTTTATGATAATGAACACGACAGCAGTGTAATGACAGCGTTACGTCTATCATTCAGCTCAACTTTGCCGACAAGAATTCTTAATAATTTATTATTCATTAGTTTCACAAGATATATACGATATTACATACGTCGATTCAGCCTATTGAATCAATTATCCTCGTAAACATTGGATCAACCTGATTTTATAAACTGGACAAATTTTTTTCGCAATCGTGTCGTATCGATTCTCAATGAAAATTCTCAGACACGTAAATAAGTGAATGTTTTATTTACGAATTTGTAATCATTTGCAAATTGATCGTTCAAGTGGTTACTTGAGTGTTGAGAAATTGTGAGCTTTCTGTGACAACAAGTTACTCTTGGAAAATCTAATAAAGAGATTTTCCGAAGTGATAATTATCGATTTTATTGAAATTTTGGTATATAGTAGTTCTGAAACAAAAATTCAACACATGGCAGTTTCGGCGTTTCAAAATTTTTCTGAAATTAAAAAGTTTCAATTTTGAAATTTGTCGGTTTAAGAATTAAAGTGGAAATGCGCAATGGGCAAAAATTTAGGATTAAATTAAGGAGAAAGTGTGTCAATAAACGCTGGAAGCACAGTGCGAAAAAATATTTAAAACGCCTATAGGCACAGTGCGAAGAAATATTCGACGCGTGCTATAGGCGCCAAGGACACAGTGCGGAAAAATATTTGAAACGTGCTATAGGCGCCAAGGGCACACTGTGAAAAATATTTGAAACGTGCTATAGGCGCCAAGAGCATAGTGCGAAAAAATATTTAAAACGCCTATAGGCACAGTGCGAAGAAATATTCGAAACGTGCTATAGACACCAAGGATACGGTGCGAAAAAATATTTGAACCGTGCTATAGTCACCAAGGGTACAGTGCGAAAAAATATTTGAAACACACTATAGGCGCCAAGAGCACAGTGCGAAAAAATATTCGAAACGTGCTATATGCGCCAAGGGCACACTGTGAAAAATATTTGAAACGTGCTATAGGCGCCAAGAGCATAGTGCGAAAAAATATTCGAAACGTGCTATAGGCGCCAAGGGCACACTGTGAAAAATATTTGAAACGTGCTATAGGCGCCAAGAGCATAGTGCGAAAAAATATTTAAAACGCCTATAGGCACAGTGCGAAGAAATATTCGAAACGTGCTATAGACACCAAGGACCCAGTGCAAGAAAACATTCAAACTGCCTATAGGCGCGAACAGCAGTAAAAAAGTCATCTTCTGGACGTAAAAACAATGAGAAATACACAAAAGAAAGACACCAAATCTCGCACACCAATGTGAAATCTTCTCCGCAGCAACGGAAACTTCGTACTTCGGTGTGAACAAACAGTCCAACTTCGCTGTGAACAAACAGTCCAACTTCGCTGCCGGCCACGAATATTTCTCGTTGTTCTCGCGAGTCTCCATAAACCGAATCTTCAATCCACTCATCCGTGATGATCACACCTTTCATAACGCTTCCAGAATAAAAACCGAGTAAACGATCTCTCACCGAGTACAAAAAAAAAAAAAAAAAAAAAAAAAAAATACATTTTCGACGATCAAAACTGTCACTCGCGAAATCTCGAAATCCCACAGGATCCACAGTGGACCAAAGTGAGTTATGTCACTTTCTTTGACCGAGAGAAACCCGAAGAATCGCGCAGCTGGATACCCCTCTCGATAATCCTTCGCTCTCCGAGTTTCCCAATTCAGAGTCGGTCGAGCATGGATCCCGTAGAGGATCGAGGATTTTTCGCTTCCGCGATTACACGTTGCGAAAACAATGACTACGCGATACATCGATGTGCTCGAACAATGATCGGAACGACTTGGCATCGGCCGATCTGCTTTCACTGATATCTCGGCCCGGCTGTGTTTGCTTGTTCCCTATTACCGTACGCTTCCAGCGGAATCATTTTTCTAGGCTGGCAAGTCGAACGGTCTGAGAACGTGTTCTTTGAAGTTTCTTTTTTCTTTTTATTGTTTTTCTTTTTTTGCGATCACCTGTGTCAGAGCAATTTGTACGTTGAGGGTATTAATTGAGCTGCTCAGAAGCATAAATAATTAAGTGCACCTTTTGAAATTCTTCAAATTTCAATTTTTAATGTCATAGCACATGCTTGGCGCTTAATTTTTTACAAATAAGAGAAATTTAATGAATTTAATTTGACGGAGTTTTAGTAAGTTTGTAGTATTAGGGGAATAAGGGATGTTACGGAGTATTTTAATATATTAGAACAGTATTAGGGGAACTCAATTTTATTCTAAAAATTATTTCAATGCAAGAAACTGCATAGAAGAATTTTGAGATAAAAAATAATCACAGTATATAGATTTTGAATAATTTATAGTGCTTTTTTTCATACCCAATTTAATTCTAATTATCTAAGTAGAATGTGTAAAAATTTATCAGTACACTATGTCATTGAAAAAAACATTGTCAGAAGCAGAATTTTCCACAATTTCTTTCGATTGATCTGATTATCAGGAAATCGTTAAAAATGCATCGAAACACTTGCTTACATCGGGAGATTTTTAAACAACGTCCACATATCATTTGCCATCCTATTATGTGATTAAAGACAATTTAGTTTCCCATAGATAATTCCCGTGTAAATTATAAATTTTTCAAATCTCTCGGAAAATAATAACAATCGATCGCTCTTTTTCCCATTCGATAAGACCTTATAATGATCGCGATTCTTTTTCCACGTGAACGTAAAGTTGAAAACTTTCCAATGTCAAATATCAGGAAAAATGTCGGCGGAAAGGATCGATTGATGATAGTAATTTGATATATTTCGCGCATCTTCGGTGCTTGTCGACGTTGAAAGAACAATAATTATTGAATCGAAACGCATTGGCAACCGATCTGCTTTCACTGATATCTCTATTCCGCCGTTTATATTCCTCGCTGTTATTACCATACGCTTCGAGCGATATCATTTTTCTATATATACGAGCAGCTCGTTACGTCTTGCTTGTACCAGTTCGTAACTCACAGTTACACACGATATATGGACTTCTTCGTTCTGTATCCTAGAATCATACTTGGATTATTCGAACGTGTCCAGTTTGCGTGCACGTGTGTGTTAGGCTGTTCGAAGTATCGACGTGTCGTACGTTAGTCTAGCGTGGTTATTGAATATATCGATGGAGAAATTTTAATTACCATTGTTGCAGCGTTTAATTGCGCAATTTTCAACGATCGTTTTAACCCTTTAGAACGCCGTGTCAGTTAAACGTTACGTATTCATTCGTGTGGATCTCATAAGTCCCGTTTTATTTGTTTACTGGTGTATTGTTGTACTGTTATATCGTGGGATAACCAGCCGCCTATTGACATTGAGTCACCAAGTCACTCTTAAGATTAACCCCGTAACGCCGAAAAACAAGTTACTCATTCGAAGTCCTGTCCAGCAATTCGTCACCAGAACCAAGTTCACCTTCTCCCCCAAATCCCTTCCTCTAAGTGTACCCGAAAATTCCCTTTGTCCGGTCATAAAACACTTCAAGGCAGGCAAGGCGAGGGATTAGTCGACACGGCCTGCAAATTTAATTTCCAACAGCACAATTACCAAAACCCTCCCATCTGGCTACCAGAAGCGGCCAACTTAGCGACCGACCAGGAAACAGTAGGGATTCCCTGCAATATAACAAACATTTTTTAGCAACAATCTCCCTACCTTCTCGACACCTCAGCTACCCCCAGAATATTGGAACACCAATGGACACATCTCGACTACCTCCACTACACATTTAGACAGCAAATCAGAACACGCACCGAATTTATAAATTGACACGCATAGACACTCAAACGTTATTATTATTTTCGTAACACATCATACCTTTCGATATACATTCGACACAGACATCAGTATTGTACATATCTCGTTAAACTAGTTATAATAAACCTATATCGTTGTTCAATATTGTGTTTGATACAATCAAAAATTCATACAGTCCACTATCCAATTGCATACTTCGAAAGACTTCACTGGAATCCACTAAAAGGAAACCAGTTCGAAGTCCGCGTCATACTATCGTCGCGGAAATACTCGTCGACGCTGTGACGTGATACCACCCTTAGAGCATTATTATAGAAACGCAGCGAGTATAGTTAAGAGCGGTCGATCTAGTACGCAGCAGAAAACCACAACGTCTCTTCCCTTCGTGAAGTTCGTGCCTTGTAAATTCGGAGTCCGCGTGTGCAAGTATCATCGCCAAAATAAACGTTATATTGCTAAAGTATAATCGATATCTACTTTCCTCCCCGGATCCCAACAATACTGTGGGATCAGAAATATAAATAGATGTTTATTAACAAAATATAAGAATAACTATGATACTCCCATGAAAGTCCCTTCATCCCTCGCAAGCCGTACCTTATAGCCAGGCCCTTCGTGGGCCTCTTGTCGCCGGGGCTTTTCGCGTTGGGTCGCCCGCTTTCTCTCTCGTGCTCACCACATTTGCTTGAAAGTGCTCTTTCCCAAAATTACGATACTACAACATTACCGTCGGCTAATTCCTTTAGAACAATTAACGATTCTTTTTCTAAATGTAAAATTGCAGTTGATACTTTGGAAGTGACGTGGTGCAAATGATTACTCGCAAAAGTGGGTAACAAAAATATATTTATTTAAGCGTAATGCTTAAACTAATTTCAAATGTATAGTCGGGGCCACGATATAGCGAGGTCGTAAAATCGGTTAGGCGTCAAAGTAAACATGTTTTAGCTGCCGGGACCCCGAAATTGACAGAAATACGAGCAGATAAGTACTTGAAACCATGGTCAGGACCGTACAAAGAATTCTTGTATCCAGCGAAAGTCAAACTGATTCTAATATATTTACTGAAAATTGAGTTCAGCTAGGACAATTTAGGGTTTTTTTCTTCTGGGAAAAGCCGCTTTTGGAAGTACGGTTACAAGTAAAGGTCTTATTGAGGTCTTTAACATCTTCATTTACCTGCTCGTGTTATATACAGATAGAAAATGCAAAAGGATTGTGTAGCTTTAATATTAACATATTTTCCATTTGTAAATGAAATACCATTTTCTACTTGAAGTACCAAATCATATGCTACCATATGTGATGCGCGTGCAGAGAAGGTCTACGACAAAAGACCTCGTGCCTTTTTCGGGGCTCCCTCAAGTAGCCCCTTTTCCCTGGGAAAGTCCCAGGAAGTGTGGGCGCGGGCAGTAATCTTGTCCTCGAGGACGAAGAAACTCGGAGATGTTTGGAAAAACAGGCCTAAGTGCGTGGCCACCCCGTGGCAGTCGCCATAATACTAATTTTTATTCTTGCGAATGAAGAAGCTGTCAGGTTATTTGAGGTTAAGAAGGTTTTTCAATTAGGATTGGATGATTAATTCGTAAATGTGTTTTGTCACGCATGTGACACTAAATATACGAAATCTGCTGTGGCGACCAGCTGTAGTGCAGAAGCAAGCAATTGCCGCGCGGACGACCAACACGGTTTATGACGGGCACGCTAGGAAAGCTATTTTTGAGAAAACCGTTTTAGTCTGTTTAACGTTTAGTAAATCTAACGATGCATGTTTTCGTAGAAACTTTCACCAACGGTCTCAATAGCAATTTGCCAGGTCATAGACCAAGGGTTGCCGAAAGGTCCGCGTACGGGCCCAGAGGCCCAGGCCACATGTCCCGAGTACCGAACCTGGAGGAAAATCCACCAAATGCGCTACAGCGGACAATACACCCCCACCATAACTCGCCGCGGTCCTGGAAAAAGGGCGCAAAGGACTAGCGGCGGGTTAAAGACAAAATTCCTGATTGGTTACAACCAATAAGTTGAGGGTAACCAATCAGGAAAAAGAAGAGGGTGAGAAAAAAGCTCGCGAGGTGACTTGGAGAGTCAGAGTCAGTGAAGCGGATAGTCAAACTGTACACCTCGTGAGCCAGCTAAATAATAAAGCCTAAAAAAGATAACTTACCGTGTGGGTACAAAGTAACCCAGATCACTCACTTCCTATCATTAAGTCCAAAACCTACACTGCTAGTAATTATCAATATCAACTATAAATCAGAAATGAAAAAATATTAAATCGAATTTACTCTACGATAATGTGGAACAGTTTTCACAAGACAGTCAAAAATTGAAACTCAAAATTCTAAACACACGACTTCGGTCCGCTATGCAGAAATATTCTCCTCGGCGTTCAAACGAACGAGCGAACCCACTGCACGCAGAGGCGCGAATTTCATCGCGTTTCAGAGCCTCCGAGCGTCGTTCTTCTACGGTCGGCAGACGAGAGCCGACATCGGGCAGCTCTTTGAGGGTGGCAGTTTAATTTCGCCGGACGGCCGTAAAACCGTATTGCAGTCCCGAGCCACTCGAACGAGGAAAGGTCATCGCGGGGATACATCTTGGCAGCGTGAACGACAGAGCCGGTGGTTAACCGGCGGCTCCGCAACTTGCCACTTCCATTTTGTCCGCCGCGCCGTTTCACAGGTGAGACCATTCGACGAGGGTTGATACGCGCGACGCGACGCCACTCCGGCTGTTTCCCGTCGTTGCAAAAGTGCGACTGGTTTTAATAACTCGACGACCTTCGTGAACACGAATATCCTCTTATTGTCGGTGCAGTCATTGTGCAGCTTTTTTTAGATTAGCCCTGTCTCCTGGCGAAATTGGGTTCGCGAAATGAGGTAGGGAAGAATTAAGTGGATGGAGGAGTGGGTTGGAACTTTTCAGCGGTGAAATTGACTTTTTTCTGTTTCGGTTTGTTGAGGTTAGTCGAGGTTTTAGGTGTGATAAACAGTGGAGAGGTTCGTATAGACTTCGTCGGAGGAAAAATAAAGAAAATTCATAAATTTGTGTGTATTTTATTTTCTTCTTCTTTTTATTTGAGATGTGCAGGTTTGCTTATGAGTGTTAGGGCACTTGTAGGTTTTAGTGTAGGCATTTTTGTGAGAAATTGTTCAGAGGTTTAGACTTCGTCAGAGAAAAAGTGGCGAAAATTATTAAATTTCTTTACATTTTATTTTCCTTTTCTTTTCATTTGAGGCGTACAGTTTTGTTCACGAGTATTAGGGTACTTACCGAATTACTGAAATCTAGCGAATTTTACCGAAGTCTACTAAAATCTTGCGAAACCTACAGAAATCTACTGAACTTAACAGACGTCTACTGCGAATAAAGTAAAAATAAAATTATCTTACCCCCAAAAGTCCCTCAAATTTATTAAAATCCTAAAGAAGATCATTCCTTCGACAATCTCCAAGTGTAACAAATAACATGTGTATATATATTTTCACTAATACATACCGCTAACTTTCGTCAGGAACTCTTACATCTTCTATCATTCGTTAATTCTATTACTTTTCACAATGGCTTCTAAAATATCTTACTCGTTACCCTAACATCGAACGATCCAAAACGCGGCGATAACCACGATCCACCTCGAATCTCCGTCGAATTGGTGGCGCAGAGGGAAGGACAGGCTAGGCGGTCTCGCGCGAGTGAAAGAAGTCGATGTCGAGGAAGGCGTTACGCTAAGCAATCGCTTAGAAATCCGGCGGAACACGAGCACGGTCAACAATGGAACATTGTACGCTAATGTCGCGCGCGGACATAATTACGCCTGAGATATCGAGATAGGCTGCTTCATGCGTGGGTGAAAATCGTGTCATTAGTCAGTCGGTACCAGCACGCTATTAGACACGCTCGGTTAATTGCACAGAACTTTTTGGATCCAAATGATCCATGGGGATGATGTTCCAGGGGTTCTTGTTAATCTTGGGCTCGATTGGCTCGTTACCACGATTAGAAACGACTTGATAGGTGATTTAATCGCTCGTGCGGTACACATTAATGTGAAAAGTGTTCTATTCAATTTCGGGAAGCTTTGGGAATTGTTGAAATATTAGAGAAATTTAAATGGAGCTCTTTAAAGTGACGAAAAATGTTAGACACTGTTTTCATTGCTTTTGAAATTAAATTTTTACCTTTCAGTTTGTGTGATATAATATTAATTATTTTGCCAATGCGAGTTTTTCAAGGAAACAGCTGGAAATGTTTTATTTATTTTTAAAACGAATAAATTATTTTCAATAGAGTTACAAAGTTGTGTCGTGGCCATTCAAATCGCCACGAAATATCGTCTAAATAGCAAAAGAAAATTCTAGAAACCTAAA
>NW_017100942.1:476941-479285 GCF_001263275.1 Habropoda laboriosa
AAAGTTTCATTCGAATAGTAATTAAATCTAAGTAATGAATTTCCACGAAATTTTGAAAATTCAAATTTCTCATCTTCTGTTGTTATTGTTTCAAATCCTCTAAAATCGCATTGACGGATCTCAGAACAAGAGTAACTGAAAATCTCCGGAGCGAGATAAATCGAGCCTCCTTGATTCAGTATGTTATTTCTACAACTGTAAAAACATTTGTGAAAAAAACTAACTCACGGTTAACAACGCTCCGTTCAACATACTGAAACAAAGAAGAACCCATAAAATACACGAAAATTCACAGTAAAACAATACGTCACGGTATTCCCGTGAAATCTTCTATCATTTATAAATACACCCGGAGATTATTTCTTCAGCTACGAAGTGAGCTTCCCACGAATGTTTACCAACGTTCTAATCCACTCCGTATGATTTACGAGCGGAGCTAGAGGAGGATATTTTGTTGAAGTTTATAAAAGCTCGTGCCGCGAGAGTTCGAACGGTGGACGCGCCGCGTCGCGCCGGCGAGAAATTAAGTTTCGTGACAGAAATCGAGCAGCCGTGCATCGAGGCTTGCTAAATTCTTGGCAGAGTTCTGACGGCAGAGACGTATGGTAGTGATGATTCATGGAAATGGGTTAAAAGTTAATGCTACGCCGCGGTAGGGACACCACTCGACGGAATTCGAATGATATAACAGGAGCTCGACAATCGAACCGTACCTCGAGTTTAAATTTAATCGTCTGGCTCTTTTGAACGAGCGCGATTATGTCATTTATGATCCGTTTCAATGATCCGGTTCGATTCGGTGGATAGAGGAGAATTTTTCCGGGGGTAATTTATTCGTGGAACGGTTAATAACGCGATCTGGCGTGGAGCAGAGGAGATCCTGCGGTGCAGTTTGTCACGGGATGATTTTAGGTGGCGAGGTTTTGTTTGGGAACTGTTTTGAAAAACCGGCGTAAGGAGAAGATAGAGACTTTTCTTCCAATTTGCTATAATTGATCTGGCTTGTTTTCTTAGGATTTTTGACGAGTTGTTTGAGAAATGAGCGATGCTTAAATCAAATTTAAACAAAATTCGTCGAATTTTAGAGAAATTTTAATTTGGAATTTTAAATAAATTGTAAATATATTCGATTTATTCCTCATTCGGAATAACTTTTGTCCAAGATTGCTGCAAAGTGTTTTCAGAAGTCAGTGTAAGAGAAATCGAGGGCGCCGTCGAGACGGGGATTCGGGCGGCCAGCCCGGATGTTCATTGTAATAGGAGCGGGCGATATCGGGCCCGAGGACTGAGCCGCCACGAACATCGGCGACCAACCCTCGAGGCCCTTGGTGACGCCTTTTTGGGAACGGCGGGACAAAGGAGCTCTCCTAGCCAGAAAGGCAGTCTCGCTTAGAGAGTCACCGAGCTAACCAAGCGAACCCACACTAATAAAGTTTTAAATTAGAATAATTCTTCGTTAAGAAAATTTTACAGTGTTAGTCTTGACGAAAAATATCTGGTTACCGCTGTTTCTGTTACTTTCCCGAAAAGTTACTACACTCAGATCTGTCCCGTTCTCGCCGTGAAGCCTTCAATTCCACGAGAAGTTCGATGTCGTGTCGCATGCGCGATCGAAGATCAGACGCGCGTGAAACGGAAGATTAGCGGGCGGGGGAAAAAAGAGGAGGCAGGTTCACGACGGTGCACACGCTCGTCGTGAAGACTTTCTCGCTGAAAGACGAGCGTACCGGGAGTAAAATGTAGGTTATGTCTATAAAACGCGCCGAGGGTGCCATCGTGAGAGAGGAGCGCACGTAGAGCCTGCTCTTCTTCTTCTTTCGCGGTCTGGAAACGGCGGTAAGGTCAGCCACGGGACGGTGGATGATTTCACCTCGACCATATTTATTATCCTAATCTTGGTGTACTTGGTGTGCCTGGCCTACATTCGCCTGCAAATTGCCGCGACGACTTACTGCCTGCTGTTTTTCATATCTACGATGCAAATCGCGCGCCATTCAAAGGTCTCTCTCTACCTCTCTCTATCTTTCTTTCTCTCCATTTCCTCTCTGTCTCTCCCTGTCTCTCCCTATTCTCCTTTCTCTTCATTTTTTCCCGTGTCTCTCCCTACATCTCCTTCTCTCTGCTTTTGTATCTCTCCCTATTTTTCTTTCTGCATCTCTGCCTATCTCTCTTTCCCCCTATTTGCATCTCTCCCTCTCTCTCTTTATATACGCCACCCAGTATAACGGTATCAATCCTCCACACGCACACCTCAAATACTCATCGTCATAAAGAATCTTCCTTCCACACACACTGAAACGCCTAATGACACAATTTTCCAACCGTGTCTAAATGGAACTGTAAT
>NW_017100942.1:479298-486941 GCF_001263275.1 Habropoda laboriosa
CTACAAGTCATTACTTAAACAAATTCGCAGCGGACAAATTCGCCACGAACATCCAGCATTCCGTGCACGAATAGAGTCATAACTCTCTAACGTGTATACGCGAAGGATCGATGCAACGTGCCAATTCCGCGATGTCCCCTCTCTCTCTCTCCATCAACCGTGGAGCAGTACTAAAAATTAGAAACGCGAGAACGTTAACGTCACCATCATCATTCGCGAAGAGAAACGACGCGGCGAATACGCGTGTTGAATGCAGATCGGGTTTCGCAGTTAGCGGTCTAGATTTGTGTAAAGATCTGTCAGGGCCCGGCGAAACGAATGCTCGCCGGGGAAAATTATGGCAATCTAGATCCGGGCCCTGGTAAACGCTATCTCAAGAGCGCTAATTAATTTTCCACGGAGACGCCTTCGTCCTGGTGTGGTGAACCCCTCCGACACTGTGAAACGAACAGCGTAATTGCTGCTCGCTGGACAATCTTATCGCGATCAAGCGAAACTTCAGGGAAAAATGTCCCTTTGTACCGATGCAACGTTGTTTCCAGAATCCTTCCACGCACTTCGAAGTACCTTTCTTCGTTTTTCTATAATTTTCTCTACAATGCAGAAAAAATTCTGCCAGAAACGTACAATTCTTCTAACCCCCTAAAATCAATTTCATAATCTTGAAAGTTGCACTTTTCTTCGATCTCTTCAAAAAAAGAACAAAAAATATACCATCATTCTTCGACCAATTTTCTCCACACTTGGCAAAAGCTTCTTCCAGAAACACATAATTCCCCAAAACAAATTTCCAAAATTTTTCCATACACTTAAAAATACTTCTCTTCAATCTCTCCAAAAAAAGAAAGGATAAAATGATACACCATCATTCTTCAGCAATCCGAAACCCGAAAATCAATTTCACAAACATTCCACGCACTTAAAACTACTTTTCTTAGATCTCTCTCAAGAAGAAGAAAAAAAATGATCTACCACGATTCTCGAACAATTGAAAATCAATTCGAAAAGCGGCGAATGCACTCAACACGTGCACCGAGCGCGCGCCACACCGTTTATCCGGCGATCTATCGTTCGTGTCATACGTCTACTCCCCCGCCGCGTTCGTTCCACGAACTTTGTCATTAAAAGCAGCACGGCTCGTTCTCGCCCCTATATAATTTATAGGCGCGTACCTACGCATAGTCAAAACGTGATACGATCAGCCGTTCGTATTAATACAGCCTTGTGGAACTCACTAGCTCTCCCTCTCTCTTTCTCTCCGCGGCTCTCCCTCTCTTTCATCTCTGTTTCTCTCCGCTTCTCTTTCTTTCAGCTCTTTTTCTCTGCTTCTCTCTCTTTTTTATCTCTTTTCCTCTCCGCTTCTCCCTCTCTGTCTCTTTCTGTCCTTCTCTCTCCCTCTCTCTCTCTCTCTCTTTCATTTCTTTTCCTCTCCACTTCTCTCTCTCTCTCTCTCTCTTTCATCTCCTTTTCTTTCCTTTTCTCTCTCTCTCTTTCATTTCTTTTCCTCTCCACTTCTCTCTCTCTCTCTCTCTCTTTCATCTCCTTTTCTTTCCTTTTCTCTCTCTCTCTTTCATTTCTTTTCCTCTCCGCTTCTCTCTCCCTTTCATCTCTTTTCCTCCGTTTCTCTCTCTCTCTGCTTCTCTCTCTTTTTTATCTCTTTTCCTCTCCGCTTCTCTCTCTCTCTCTCTTTCTGTCCTTCTCTCTCTCTCTCTCTCTCTCTCTCTCTCTCTTTTATTTCTTTTCCTCTCCGCTTCTCTCTCTCTCTCTCTTTCATCTCCTTTTCTTTCCTTTTCTCTCTCTCTCTCTCTCGTCTCTTTTCCTCTCCGCTTCTCTCTCTCTCTCTCTCTCTCTTTCATTTCTTTTCCTCTCCACTTCTCTCTCTCTCTCTCTCTTTCATCTCCTTTTCTTTCCTTTTCTCTCTCTCTCTCTTTCATTTCTTTTCCTCTCCGCTTCTCTCTCCACTTCTCTCTCTCTCTCTCTCTCTCTTTCATCTCCTTTTCTTTCCTTTTCTCTCTCTCTCTTTCATTTCTTTTCCTCTCCCCTATCTCAGCCCCGAGATTAGATCTCGCTCGAAAAGTTCAGCGCGGAAAGTGTATCCCCCACGGTGTATCGTGTCATCGTGGCTCACGCGTTGCGCGACCAGTCGCCGGAGAAATGTCATCGTCGATTCGGTGCTCGTGATGCTGCATAAGAGATCTTCCGCTAGAGTTAAGCCGCGGATTTTCTTTCAAACAAGCACCACCACCACGGTGGTTATTGGAAATGGGAGTTTGCTGTGGTGCAAAGTGTTTCGACGGTGTTTTCATGTCCTATTGTGTAATTGCTCGTAGTGACAGAGGTTTCGCCGAGAACTCTGTGGGTGTGAGGTCAGTGGTATCGGTGGTGTGGGTGGTGGTAAGAATGTCACTGAGGTTGTGTTACGTTTGTTCATCACGTCACTTCTTGTCCAATTTTATAACAAAATTTAGATTCATATTTCCAACTTCACAATTCGATTTTATGCAAAAATGCAAATTTTCTTTCTACCCTTTTTTTTCATGGAAGTGTCGTGCTTCTTTGGTTTTTCATTAAAATAGATATTTCTCTTCTCTTTGGTTTTTCATTAAAATAGATATTTTTCGCTTTCACTGTGAACTTACGAAAAGGAATTCCTTAATAATAGTAACGTTGTAATAGAAGAATTGCATAAAAATAATAATTCCAATTTTACAATTTATTCCAGAATTTACAATTTTATAATTTTCCAGAATTTACGAAAACAAGGCTTCTATTTCTTTTCTTCAATTTTTTCCGTGTCTTTTATTTAATATAGACACAGTGGTCGACGCAAAATTCATTTTAGAACAGAAATCTATTGCTGAAAGAAATATGTTAAGATTGGAAACATTAGGGTAGGTCGTTATTTAAATAATTTTCACAAAGAACACGTAAGTCACAGTAAAAAAGAAATGAAACGGTTGACTCAATGTTTTTCAGTACAGAAATTTCGAATTTTTCACGAATTTGTTACGATGTTGTTTTGGTAATGTCACTCAGGCTAGTGGTGGTAGATATTTAGATAAAAGATGACAATTTACTTCGTCTTTGACGTTATTGTTACAAGAGACTCACTAAGATCGAAAACAACATAAATCAATCTTTTCCTTAAATCGAATAAAACACCGAATCGTGTTGTTCACATTCAAATACATCAAAGCAGCGTCGATAGTTGAAAAGTATCTACAACTTATTTATAGTACAATATTTAACAATATTCACTGCAACAATAAGACAGTTTTATCTAAACGTTCGCAAAAGTACCATAACTTCTATTTTATTGTGTATTCATGCTGGTACCTCTGCAAGTTAAAGTAACAGGACACCTTACAACTTCTAGTAAACGTTAAAGTAGTATTACAATTAGTGTTACTACATCTATTACCACCGCTGCAGCGATCAATTTCTCCACCCATTAAACATAGTTATGATTGCTGTAACAATAACGATAATGCTGCAGCTACAAACAGTAACAGCAACATAATCTGAGAGCCACGTTTGCACGAACCATTTAACTATCTGCAGATCTCGAATCCATTACCTACGATCATTCTGAAATCGCGATCTTCGTATAAACCATTTAGAAAGAATCTCTCCGTGTGTAAAGATCGTGAAACATGTACAATGACATCTGTAGCGACCAGCTACAATACCCGGGGAAATAACATTTGGCGTGCAGACGACCAGCCACTTGACAAGCTATGTTTGAGGAAGCCGTTTCAGTTTATTTAATTTCTAAAAATCCGACAATGCACGTCCGCGTAGAAACTTTCTGCGACGGCCTCAATGGTAAATTGCCGCGTCATAAATCAAGGGCTTCCGAAAGGTCCGCCGTACGAGGCCACGACCGGACACGTTACGAGTACCTGACCTGGAGGAAATTCTCCAATGTGGAATACACCCACCCGCCAAGTCGCACCGCGGTCCCGGAAAAAGCGCGCCAAGGGACACGAAGCGGCTTGTAAGAAAATTACCTGATTGGCTAACATCGATGCGACGGGTTAGCTAATCAGGAAAACTAACGAAAAGTTAGTTGGAAAAAGGCGAGACGACAGGAGGTCAGCCTAGCGCGAACCTCCAGAGCTGAAAGACTTCACCGGACTACCGTGTGGGTACATTGCTGAGCCCAGTATCACGCATTTCCATTATCCTTCACATTTGTGGGAGCGGAAGTGAGAGCGAGGGTGAAGGAGAGAAAGAGAGGGCCGCATTGGCTGCGTGTGTGATCCGCGAAGCTAGCGCGATGGTTTCATGGGCAACCGGCTGATCGCTCGGTTTGCCAATACGTCACTAGGTCAGTGGTCGAAGCTTGTCGCGTGTGCATGTGTGTATGGACAAACGAAGACTGGACATTTGAGGAACGATCAACAAGGAGAGTTGGAAACGGGCGAGGCATGCGAAGCGGTGTGGATCTCGAGTGTAGCATAAGGATAATTAATCTCTGGATAAATTATATAGAGTTGTTCGTTACGTGCTGACTCGACACCACCATTCAATCCTCATACTACACACCTAAGTGCAATTTCTATAAATTTTGGTATTGTGGAGAAACTGTACGATGCTCGACTCGCGATACGAATTGGTATCGTTGCGCTCTCGACAAATTAATCTCGGAAGGGCACTACTCTAATTTTTGGTGTGGTGATGGTGTTTTGTGGTAGTGCGTTTGAATATATTAGCTCGGTGTAAGTCGTGATTGGTTGGAAGTCGAAGGTGGTGGAAAAGAAGGAATCGAAAAATGCGGATATGTGATTGGATATTGGGAAACTGGCGGAAGGAGAACGTGAGGGTGAAGGTGGTTTGCAAAAGTTGAAATAATTTGGGGAAAGGGATAGGAAACATGACCAGGATGCGACTTGAACTGCTTTATGGTAGGGAAGGAATTTGTTAGGAGTTAGGAAGACCGCTGGAAAGGACTGTTTATTATTTTATGACTCTTTACTTGGCCGGTGGGCTGCGCGACCGGACAAACTGTATTCTTCTTTCGCTTTGCTAATTTCTTCTAAAAGTTGAAATAAATATTTTTATTTTGTTGCTAATTTCTTCTAAAAGTTGAAATAAAATAGAATTTTTGTCAAATATTTTTAAAAGGACACAAAATTTTATTGCAAATATTATTTGCAAATTTACACCTGATATTACTGCGAAATTACACCTCACAAGCAATTTCTATAAATTTCGATATTGTGAAGAAACTGTATATTTTTTTTGCTAATGTCTTCTAAAAATTGAAATAAAACAGAAGTGATTTTGTGAAATATTTTTAAAAGGACACAAATCTACATTTTATCCAGGCGAATCGTATAAATATTTTTTTTCGCTCGCTACCGTGAAAAAATGTATTTTTGCGATAAAGTGGATTGGCGCCTTTCGTGCGCGCAAATAAAAGAAAAAATTGCACTGGGATTAAAATGGGAAAAGGTCTCTGTGTTATCTCGAAAGGGCACGACTCTAAATTCTATCTCAAGGAGAAAGAATCGTTCTCTGGGGGCACCGAGTCTCGTATAGCGAAGGCGAAGAAGAAGATGTAGGACGAGAAGGACGAGAAGGTGGAACGACTCGGATGGAAGCGTTTCTCCTTTGGCCGTTCGTTGCGCGAACATGTCGTTGTTTATTACCGCGATTCGCCAGATAGTATCAATTGAATGTACCGCTCCTGGGAGGAGATTAATGCAGTCCCAGCGGGCAACCTGGGTCTCTCGAACATCCACGAGCGCCGATCCCCTGTTCAACGCTGAACCCTCGCGCTAATTGTTCGCCTAATTCGGGCCAGTCGTGGGCTAGAATCGCGGCAGCACACGCGATTAGAGTGTGAGAGGTGGGATCGCAGAAAAGAAACACATTGACAGACTTCCTCTTGATACGAGAACTATTTACACCGCGACACAACGTGGACGCGCGTAGAGAACAATTGAGAAGCGGCCGATCGTCACTTATTGGTGACCTGCGCACGCACTGAAGCCCCGTATCGCAATCGGGCCCCATTTCCAACATTTTTTCTGTTTTTTTAAACGAGATTTTTACGTCGGGCCCACTTTTAGATCTTCAGGCAGCGTTGGAAATAAGCCTTTATGTACAATCGCGATCGATGGGGATCTGCCGATTTCCGGGGGTCGGCGTTCAGGTCCGAGTACGTTCCTTTCCGTCTCTCCCCGAGTGGAAGCAAGAACGTGTATAGAAAGGCAGCAGTATCGGCATTGTGACTCTAATTAACATTAAGGTTTTCTGTGTTTCTGTAAAAGCGTCTCCGTTATTTAGAAATAAAACTCTAACAGGCAGGAAGACCTGAAAATTTAGAAATTTTGTAACGATGAAAAAAGAGGTAGCGACATAAGGTGTATAAATTCGTGAAGTTTTGGTTTTATTCAGTGTGTTGTCAATGGGAGTTTTAACAGATCTTTAACCATGGAGACCTGAAAATTTAGGAATTCTGTAATGAACAGAAAAGACATAGCGACATAGGGATTAATGGCATAAAGAATGTAATTTTATGAAGCTCTGTTTTAATTCAGTATGTTGTCGGTGGATTTTGAAATACGAGTTTGTCTTTTAGAAATTTAATTTTTTCTTTTTCAATGAGATTCTTTTACGTCGCATCGACTTTTCGATCTTCAACCAGGAAAATTCAGAAATTCCGTAATGCCAGAAGAGACTTACAATTAACAACCTAAAGACCATAAATTGATCAATTTCTGCTTCAGTTCGGTATATTGTTTCCTTTTCCTTTCTTTAAATCAGATCTTTTCGTCGCATCGACTTTTAGATCTTCAGCCATGAAAACCTGAAAATCCATAAATTTCGTAATAACCAAAAAGGACCTAATGACACAGAGACCATAAATTCATAAAATTCTGTTTTAATTCAGGAGACTGTTATCGGTAGCTTTCAAAATACAAGTTTGTGCCTTTTAAGAATTTAATTGTATTCTCTAAGAGATCTGAGGTGAGAATAATTTTTTCTGCGTTCTTTTGTCTCCTTTTTGGACAAAACAACGGACATTGAAGGAAGAATGATGAATTTGGGTAAAATCGTAGAAGAAAATGAGAAGCTTTGTCTCTTTTTATTGTTGTATTTATTAGTGTTGGATTCTTTCAGAGTTTTAATTTAGAGACATTACGGAAAACTTAGGTATTATCAAGTTCCTTGAGAAAGAAAAAGTATTTTTTAATTTACTGAGAATTTTTTAGACGAATTATGGTTAATTTACCGAGAATCTCTTAGACGAATTATCGATAGAAATACTTGTAGGGAATGTTTCGACAAATCAGAGGGAACTGGATGTTTCGGATCATTTTACTCACCTTGTGGAGAAACAGATACCGGGAGAGAGTTTGAAATTTTTCTGAGATCACGGCGAACGATATTTTTATCATATCGAGAGAAAGGAATTCACGTCGCATTCTCTGGCGACAAGAATTTCTTTCCGTCAAACATGTTGCTGTCTGTAAGAATTTCTCAAGAAATACAGAATGAAATTTCTATTAAAAAAATTAGTCAAATTCGAATACATAATATTCTATTATACGTAAAATACAAGAAAATACCATTCAATTCCATTGCACATTTATTTCTCAGATAAAAATATTTCAGTGAGTCATCCATGTTTA
>NW_017100942.1:488098-491598 GCF_001263275.1 Habropoda laboriosa
AAAAAAAAATAACGAAGTATTATTATTAACGTTAAACTCCATCTCCCACGATAAATAGTATTTATTTTATTTAAAACACTCTTTAAAAATCGTCACATTCAATTTCACCCTATTTCCAAAAGAATTCGGAAACGAAACCACTCAAATTTTCCCAAATTACGAATCAAAAAATATCCTTCGTCGTACGTTGCACGATAATTGCATTCGTCAATTTCAACGACCTTCGATCGACGATCGAGAACTCAGCTTCGGTATAGATCACGAGGCGTGCCCGTTAGGCGATTCGACAAGGTCGTTCGATTTTTCACGTGGGTCGTTTTCGCACAGGTGCAACAAACGCCGTGGAACGGCAACAAGAAAGGCGGAAACGGTGAAAGCGCGACGCTTCGGTTGCAGCCGAAAGATTAGCCGGTCTTGATGGCTAATTACCGAGTTTCGGATTACCCGGAGGACATGTGAAGAACGTGTCCGGATATCCGGATGCGTGCTCACATTCTGCCGGATATATCGACGATGAAATTCGACGCGTTCCGCTGATGACTAGTCTCGCTCGAAAATAGGGTGTCAACGGCACCCGAAGGATTTTTATACCGAAGATGCAGTTTTCTTCTTTTTCCTCTTTTAACCCTTTGCTCTCTTTGAGGCGACTAAGAAGCGACATTATATTTACCATTAGAGGCAACTCGAAGGATGATATTTTCAAAGACAGCAGGACCTCTGTGAATTGTTCACTACATGTTTAGAGATCTCAGCAGTGAAATAGTTTGAGAGAACCAACTTCTAATAAAAATATTAGTTTTAAAAAATTACATTAATTTTTGCTACTTCCGTATAGGAAAAAGGGCCTTCGAGTGCAAAGGGTTAATAGGGAAAATTAGCTCAGTCTAACCCTGGTCAATTTTTCCCTTTTTTTTTAAATGGAGAAAATGTGATTAGTGGTACTAGACTAACCTAACTCAATTTTTTTGTTAAAATTTTCAAAATTTCTTTTCTCTTTTTTTTTTATATATAAAAAGCTAGCTCAGTCTAACCTTACTCAATTTTTTCCTTTTTATTTTTAAATGGAGTAAATGTGATTAGTGGTACTAGACTAACCTAACTCAATTTTTTTGTTAAAATTTCGAAATTTTTTTAATTCTTTTCAAAATTGAGTTATACGCAGTATCTCACCGCTCTTTTTTTGCTTTATTAGAACTATAGGGATGTGTTTACGCTACACGATAAATAAAGACTTAGAAAGTCAGAGAAAAGTGTACCAAGTGATTTATGGAAATGGGGTTGAAGAATTTTGGAAATACACAGTTGGCCATAAGAGAACAGGCCTAAAGTATCCAATTAGCATAGATGTACAAATGAATCTGAAAAGAGCTGTTGATGTTCTTACTTATATTTCGGACCCAGGTAATATTTGAAATACCCAATTTGGTTCGAGGAATACTAAATACACATATCGCTCAACATTTCTAGATTTAATTATAGTGTTTTCTAGATCCATATAGCGTTTGCACAAATCAGTATCTTTTCTCTAAGACCCTCTAGCTATCACGAAATCTCCGTGCAGCGTTTATACAAATCATTACATTTCTCCAACACTCTAATTATCCTAAACTTGCCTAATTTCTCTCAAAATTGTTATGTACATTTTTATGAATTTTTTCCAATTGATAATTAAGTAAGCTTTCCTCGAAAATATGTTCTTATTGATAGTAATTCCAAGGATTTCAAATCTTTTATCTCTAACTATCATAAACTCGTCTTAATTTAGACACCTTAATTTTTTTCAATTTTCCTCAAGATTACTCTATACATTTTTTCGAATTTTTCCCAATTGATAATTAACTTTCCCTCGAAAACTACAATATTGCATTAAGCAATTCTAAGGATTGCAAATTTTTTTTCTCTAACACTCTAATTACCACAAACTTCCCTAATTTCCCTCAAAATTATTATATACCTAAAAGTTTTTATAAATTTCTCCCAATTGATAATTAACTTTCCCTCGAAAACTACAATATTGCATTAAGCAATTCTAAGGATTGCAAATTTTTTTTCTCTAACACTCTAATTACCACAAACTTCCCTAATTTCCCTCAAAATTATTATATACCTAAAAGTTTTTATAAATTTCTCCCAATTGATAATTAACTTTCCCTCGAAAAATACAATATTGCATTAAGCAATTCTAAGGATTGCAAATTTTTTTTCTCTAACACTCTAATTACCACAAACTTCTCTAATTTCCCTCAAAATTACTATATACCTAAAAGTTTTTATAAATTTCTCCCAATTGATAATTAACTTTCCCTCGAAAAATACAACATTTCACAGCAATTCGAGGGTTTCCAAATCTCCTGCTTTAAAATACGAATAAAAACTTCCCGAGAACCTTGAACCTTCAACCGCGGTGTTTCTAGAATAGCCACCTTTTATTTGTAATATACCAAGCAACCCCTGTCAGATCATTCAGCTAACCCGTTAAAACCCACGCGCGTGGTTTGCGTAGGCAGAGGGAACAGGCCTCGAAAGGGGAGGCTCTGGAACACTGGCAAAAGCAAATATCACGAAAGAAAGAAAAAAGAAAGAAGAAAAATCGCGTACAACGATCTCCGTGTAAAAAGGGTAGTCACACCGTACGGATTAATGTGCCGTGAAGCAATATACTCGCCGTTTATACGAACTGCCTTTTGCTCTGCTTGCGTTACCCGGTTAGACGAGCTCTGAATCGCGACGACAAAGAAAAAAAATTCGATAACACGTACTTACGGGGTAGGCGAACGAATTATTACGTTCGTTTGTTCCAACTAGTCGTAAACGTAATTCAGAATGTACCTGGAAGTGTATGAATAAGGTGGATATCGTGTGGTGTAATGGACAGTTTCACGTTTGTGAGAATTGTGTTGTAGAGGGTAATTGTTGAATTGGACCAATTTTTTGGGTATCATTAATTAGGAATTTTAAGGAGGGCCAGGAAATATTGATATTTTCAATAAAAAATTTTTTCAGATGAATTTTCTGAGTATAATTGATTACCAATTTCTGGGAGAGCAAGGAAGTATTGATATTTTGAGTAGAAAATTTAGTTAGATGAATTTTGCGAGTATAATTAATTAAGAATTTTGGGAGAGCAGGGAAATATTGATATTTCAAGTGGAAGAATTAATTATCAATACGTTTCTAAATGACTTTTCTGCTTTTAAAGGAATTTCAATTTCTCAATGATCTGTCGTACATTACACCACATTAATACACCAGAAAGAATGACAATAATAATAACACCAGAACGAATGACACTTCTAGTAAAGGTAATTAAATAGAATAATTCAGGAAAAATTGCTCAAGAAAAAAAGACATTATTTAATAATCACATATAACTAATAATTTGTTAATTACTAAAAAGAATCGTAACTAAATATCGTCGGTTCATCTTAAAAAGAGTGTCTAAATAATTCTTCAACCGTCGCAGAATTTCTGTTAATATTTTTCATTTCGTTGCATTAAAC
>NW_017100942.1:491630-494324 GCF_001263275.1 Habropoda laboriosa
TTGTAATTGCGACGGTGTTCGGAGCGCGCTTGCAGCGTGGCGGCGGATCGGTAGTCGATCGGTGGCGCCTTAGGGCGCCTTTTCACGCGCACGCACTCACGCACGCGCACCAGAGAAGAGAGGCAAGCGAAGGCACGCGTGCAACACGAGCAACGAGATAATGGGGCGTAACCGAAGCGGCTTTGCCTCGCGGTGAAAGTTAGCGCCGTGACGTTAATTGAGGAGCGCCTTAGCGTTGCGGAATTAGGAGCCGTGGGCCCGTTTACGGCGCCCGTCGCGTCGTTCCGTCTCGTCTCCTTCGTAAATGGAGAAACGGCCTGTAAAAAGCTTTCCGTCGCGTTCTTTCGTATCAATAATTGACTGAATTAAGAGGAACGTGTAAAAATGTCACGGTTAACAGACGTTTTCCTTATATAACGAAAAAGAAAAGCGGCTGCTACAACGTTACAACTTCACCGTTAAAACGTTCTTCGATAACAATTTTGCCGTTCAATTTGATACTTGTATGAAGATTAAAGTGTTCCTTTTCTCTCGTTATTTTTAATTAATTTTTTTTTTTCTTTTGTAGTTTTTAGTATTAAACGGGAATTACTTGTGTTGTAACGAAATTGGGGTTATTTTGTTGTTTGTGTGAGTTCAACTCTGGATTAGTCATGTCGCCATAATCTGTATTCTCTTCTTTTTGCAATTTTTTAAATCTTATCGTATCAACTTCAGATTCCCCTTATCTTTAGAGTTAGCATTGAGATTTCGGTGATTTAATAATGGAAACGAAAAATAAGAATTTTATATTCCCAGAATTTCATGAAAATTCGCCACAAATTTATGAATCTTTGAATAATAATATTGCAAAATTTCCGCAAGTAAATTCACCATAGAGATTTGGAATCTGAAGAAGCTCCACCACAGTACCAACATAAAGTCCCGTTTCCATTGATTCTCACACTCTCCTCGAAATAATAAAGACGGTAAGAGCTAAATAAGGAAATCCCAGTCGGCTTCATTCTACATACCCATCGTTGCTCGTCGTTTCCTTACACCCTAGCAAACCCATAAATCACCGGTATTCGAACCCGTATAATTACCATTCGTCTATCCATCATCGTTGCTCGTTGTCCTGGCGCGTCGCGTTCGATCATCGGCTCCTCGAACGTCGAGCAGTCAAGTCGCATCGACGGAACGGGGTTGAAGGCTGCGCAACACCATAAACGCGACCACGGCCTCGAAAGGAGAACAGGATTTTTATTATCCGGCCAGAGAGGAGGATTCCATTCGATGTCGATTTTATACAGCGTTATCACCGCTCTCTCGTCCTCGCTGAAACGCTTCTGGCGCCTCCACGTCCCACCTTGTACAATTCGTAAATATTCACGTTGATTTGGGGAAAACGCTCGTGAATGCTTGTTAAAAAATTTTGGAACACAGAGACAAAATTGGTATTTAAAAATCAATATTGCGATTATTTTTTTTTTTTGGTTGACAATCGATTTGGGGAAAACGTTCGTTTGTACTGTGATTTTCGAATGCCTATTGAAAAGTTTCCAATACATGGAGAAAATTGGTATTTCAGGATTAAAGATTTTATTGCGATTTTTTTCATACTTGCTTACTTTTGATACGGTCCGTGCTATGGGAAAAATACCTACGTGTTTTTAGTAGAACTTTGAAGCAAAGTTAACATTTTAGACACGATTTTTTTTAAATGTATGTAGTTTCTATAATATTTATTGTGGTTATTCAGTCCTGATGAAAGGTTCTATAGGAAAATATACGAAATATCTGTATATTAGAAAAATACTCGAAAGTGAAATGTTAAAAGTGACTATTTTCTAAAAATAATTAAACATAAACTTCCAACTATTTTCTAAAAATAATTACACATAAACTTCCAACAATTTTTAATCCAGTTTGGCACACTTTTCTACAATCCGTCAATTCTCCTCGAAATCGTTCAGCTAATTCTTCAAACCCGTCCCAGTCAGTCCTACTCGTCAGAACTAAAGCGTCTCGCGGCGTTCAATTTCCGGGCCATTAAACATCCACGAAAAAGATGGAGGAATCGCTAATAAATTCGCAACAAAACGAACCGAACTCCCGATCGATATCGCGCATAAATCAAGAGTAGCTACAAAAAACGACGAGACATCCCATTATATCTCCACGAGCGTGCATCTTAATCCATTAGCTCCTATCGTCCCTGCCATCCGATGGAAAGAAAGAAAGAGAAAAGAGGAAGGAATGAGAAACAAGGTAAGAAAAGGAAGAAAAGAAAAAAAGAGAGCAAGACAAGAGGAAGAAGGAAAAAAAGGAACGACGAAACAAGCAGCCAACGACATCGTCCTCCGAGAAAGCTTATCTCCTAACACCGTGCCGAAATTCTGCGATTCCCTGTAGCTCGGGACATGCGAACCGACAGCCTCTGAATATATTAATTTCGAACGCGTCCGTCAGCTTGTTCGGCCTGCGAGAAAAAGGTCAAACGAAGCGTGTCGCCTCGAGACGAGCGGATTCATTAATAATTGCTCGGCTCGTTCGCTCGCTCGCTCGCGCCACGAACAGGTACATCGAGCTCGAAAGATTCGTGTACAGGAGAGTGTGAGGGGACCAGAAGGGAAGTTTTCTTTTCTGCAGTTCGAGGTGTAAAACGTTCGATCGCGTTTTTCACGGAATTTCAGGAATTCTAGTGGGGAATTG
>NW_017100942.1:494338-504831 GCF_001263275.1 Habropoda laboriosa
CGAGAAAAGTTTTGGGGAAATTGAGTTTGATGATTTGAAGAGAGTAGGAAGGAAAGTGCGATGGCTTTGTGAGTTGGTAAATTTTTAGAATGTTGAAAATTTGTGTTTTTTTTTTTTAAATTTTGGTGAGTGGGAAATTAGAGAAACTTCTAGATTGTGGAAAGTGGCGTTTCCTTTGAGAAGGGAATTTTTTATTTTCAGGTATGACAGTTGGATTTTGAGTTGTGGTGAAAATGAAAGAGAGTAGAAAGGAAAGTGCGACGACTTTGTTAATTGGTAAATTTTTGAAATGTTGAAAATTTATTTATCTTTTAAATTAGGTAAATGGGAAGTTAGAGAAACTTGGAGATTGTGAAAAGTGACGTTTTTTCTGAGGAGGGAACTTTTTATTTCCGACACGTGAATCCTTGAACGACCATTTTCCATTTATTGGACAACTGACGAATTCCGTCTCCGAAAAATGATGTCCATTTTATTATCGATAAACTCATCTTGGCTTTGTGAAAGAAAGGCACCGAACTAATTTCTACACCTAACACATAAAAAATTAGATCGTTTCTTTCCAACTGTTGCGTTACTAGAAATGAGTACATGTGTGTAGTGATAACGGCAAAACTGATCAACGTACCGAAACAGCTTAATTTAAACGTATGCAAAAAAATGGCATAGTAGAGCTAGATCTCGCTTATACTGTTAGCTGACTGCACTATTGATGGAAAAGCAAATGAATACTGTAGCCCTGAGATTCTTTTTTCTTCAGTATTACCAGAGTTCTAAGACTTATAAGCGTTATTTTTCATAGCTGCAACGGTTGCCGCCGGGACAATTAGGGAACGAAACAATTGTATTATTCCGGGCGAACTGTAGCCCACCTCGGCACTTTTTAATTTATCACCCAAATCCACCAGTAACTTGAAAAAAAAAAAGAAAAGATCGTTATTTCTACCTCTGACGAACGAACATTTTCGTTTATCTCGCGGTACAACCAGACTCCACGAACCTTTTCCAGCAGCTCCTGGAAACCCCCCCGCGAGTTTCCCCTGGTGCAACACACCAACGATTTATTCCCGTGGCATCGTTGTGTGTACGCGTTTATTCCGCGCGCACCCTTGTCGCCCGAGACTTTCACATTCTGCCATGCTCGGGCACGAGGCCCATAAATTCTTATTAGCGATTAGCCCATCCGAAATGTAATAACGCAGCGCCACTGGATGTATCATTAGCCGATGATAGACGACCCGTTGCGCAATTAACAATTACCCAGCGAGAACCGAACGCCGCCGCGTATTGCAAAGATGAGATGCTGGCGCGAGATCCTGCTCGTTCTCTGTTATAATGTAAATTAACGGATTACACGAGGAGGAGGTGGCGGAGGAGCGGAGGTAAAAGTGAATCGGATGATTGAAAGCAGAACGTTGGCTGGCTCGATTAAGAAAGAAGAAACTTTCGATGGAGAAAGATCTTGCGGGACATTCGACGTTCGGATTGTTTTGTAATTGGAGCGGAGTACAGAATTGCGAAATCATCTGACGCTTTATTGGTTCCGATGGAAGAGTAGGTTTCGTGGTGAGGTGCTTTAGAGAGAATTTTGAAGTTGGAAAGCTAGGGAAATTTAATTCCCTTGGAGGGAAAAGGATTTGTTCGTTAATGTGAAATCACATTTGCGGAGTTTATGTTTGTTTGCTTTTTAATTGGATCGATATGAAATCACGTTGCTTTGTTTGCTTGTTCTTTAATTGGTTCGATTTTCTATTGATTTTTATTTTAATTTCATTTTGAGGGAATTTTGTTTGGAAGTGACGTGGTGCGAATGATTATTCGGTTAAGTGGGTAACAAAATATATTTATTTAAACGTAATACTTAAACTAATTTCAAATGTAAACTATGTGATGCGCGTAGAAAGGAAGTCTACGACCAAAGGCCTCGTGCCTTTTTCGGGGCTCCCTTAACCTTTTAGGTACGGCGCGCTCGTCCGCAAGTGGGTACCCACCCCTGGGACGGCGCGCCTGGCCGCGGATGGCACAAAAATGACGATTCTCTAACACGTGTACTCTTCAACGACAGCTTCGATATTGCCAGGAAATGTGGTTTAGGCGAAACAAATGCGAAATAAAGCAAAAAACGTATAATACCGTCGAAAATCATGATATCCACGAAAGTCACTATAGTGTCGTACCGTCCAAATTGGTGCTATCCACGAAAGCCATTATCGTGGCGTTCCGTAAAAATAGACGGCCTCGGCGCTATAGTGGCGTACCGTTCCAATTGATGCCATCCGCGGAAGCCACTATGGTGGCGTACCGTATCTAAAAGGTTAAGTAGCCCCTTTTCCCTGGGAAAAGTGTTTTCCCTAGTGTTATCTCTGTAACTAGCGGAATAGACACCTTAATAAAACCCTATTCCTACAATACTAACATTGCTCGCCACTGGAAGGAAGAGAAAGAAAGACTGTGTAGGCTGTGCGGTGGGGAGAGGGTGGAACTAGAACATATATTAAAAAGATGCAAGGTAACGAAAGCAGAGATCACAAAAGAACAATTGCTGAGAGGAGACGGGGCAGGCTTGGAGTACATGAGAGTAATAAGTGAAAAAAGAGAGAGAAAGGAGAAAGAGACTGGAACCTAATTCAGAGTCAAATCCAAAGATATTTCCGTAAATTACGCGCTGTTAATCCAAAGAGAAGGCATAGTGCAATAATCCGCATTGTAATTTAATTTAATTTAATTTCACTCTGAATCTAAGTTAACTGGAATAAAAACAAAAATGAAGATGTGAGTAGTGTAAGAGACAAAGTAGCAATACATGTATAACCGGAAGCCCTCCTGAGCCGTAAGGCACGGAGTGTGTATAATAAATAATAAATAATAATAATCAACTCCGAAAATTTTCGAAAAAACATACCCAACCAAAAGATTCAATTTCTCCATAATTAAAACCCCTATCATTTACTTCGAGAGTCATGCAACTGAGCGTCATTTTTTACGCACAGATTACCCGTACTCACGTTATTCAAATCGGTAAACCAGCCATCGAACGAAATTATCAGCGAAGTATAACCGACGCAGAATGCATCGACATTTACTCTTTGACCGTTCGATGCAGTATCGAACGATAAATCATCGGCTAAACGGGTATCGCCGACTTGGAAGAATATACATATCCTATAAGACAAAAGGTAAAGACACACGTCAGCTCTTGAACGCTGTTATTAAATTAGATAGCATTGAAACGCGTAATAATTACGACGCGGTCGAACGTCTCACTTTGAAACCGCTGTGCGTTCAAACGGCGATGCTTTTTCTTCTCTCCCGTGGCGTCGACAAGTTTCGAAAGGGTTTGGATATAACCGAGGTCTCGGAGAGACGTAATTATAAACACGGCAGTTTGCATTAATGTTTCGTCGTTAAAAGGAGACCGCAGCCTCTCTCCTGTGTAGCAAATCCGTTCTTTCGCAATCGACCGCCTACTTTTTCCGCCGTTCGACGCGACGCAAGTAGTCCAGATCAATACTCGACGCGACGGTGAAATAGGACAGTTGAAAGCCTCTTCGATATCCTTCCTTTTTTTCTGCTTATTCTCCTTCTTGTTGAATTAGCGAAGTATCCAGTGCACACTTGTCTCTTCGCTCGTGCCTCTTTGTGGGAAATTGTCGCTCGCGAGGGACGTGAGTGTGATAGCTGGAGTGAAAAATGGGAACACTGTTTTCATGAGAAAATCCTGAAAAACCGTAAACGTGTTGTAGAGAACCTTAACGCATTGCGTACGGCACTCTGCTCGCCCAACGCGCTTCCAGGGCCCGCACATTTTTGCACCTATTTAGTACGTAGGCTTCTTTGCATTTTAACTGTTATTTAGTATATAAATGAAATTAAATCGATTAATTTATTTTACAAACTTGAATAATGCTACAGAGTATGATATCTGGTGGAGCATTCTCATTTGTGCAATGATATTTGGTAAAATTTGCAACTAAATCTGGTTTCGCTCCTTTTTCCATTAAACGAACAGACTTTACTTTTCTTTTTTTTTTATTTCGCTAATCATTCGTCATAGGAATATGCAAGGCTTCGTTGCCTTGGTAGCGTAACAGAAAAATCTGTTTTTAATTTCTTGGGTCGTCGATACGCGCGTTTTTAAAAAAACATTAAAACGAGACATCTCGTAACTCGTACGCAATGTGTTAACAAAGGAATGTTATTTGCGTCGAATGTATCGTTAAATAAAATTTATTTTTATATTTATTTCATAAATATTACATTTATTTTTATGACACAGTGATTGAACAAATAAAGATTGACAAGTAGCGCGAGAGACACGTGTGTAGTTAAAGGGTTAGTAATGTGAATTTTGACCAAATTCATCGTGATCATTATTGTTTGAGTTGTTCAAACAGAGAATTTTTTCACTCTGCTGTAAGTTAGTACGAATGTGTTGTACCAATTTTATATTAGTGTAACTATTGCTGAAATTATGGTACGATTGTTGCTATATTTAGTATGACAGCTTTTTCTACGTGTCTGTGAATTTACATTAATATTAAGTATGCTACTAATTCTTTATAGATTTGAGATTGACGTTGCGGAGGCCAGCTTAATCTCATTTCGATTGATCGAATGATAAGAAATTCTTATAATTGCTGACATTTCTTTTTTTTTTTTTTTGGAAATTTTTGTGCAACTTGCAATGCACAGCGATTCGAAACATTTAGTTGTAAGTCTTACGTGAATGTGTTCATAATAAATTTCGAATATAATTCTCTCTGTGTACTTGATCTTTGATATTTCACTCGTTCTCGATACAGCGTACGTCTACGAAGCATGATTTATTTATCCATGTCAATTAGCGTAATTATTATTATTATTACGAAGGAGCAAATATTTTCACTTTCCGTAAATCAACTAGAATTTCCACAAACGGCATACTTACCGTGTAGCCATAATTCAAGCCTCGGTTCGTAATCATTAAAAGAGCATCGAAATTGAATCGCAAAAATACAACCGATCAATCAACCTTATCTCGCAACTCTTGCCACAAAGAATCAGCCACGTACACATTAATCCACCCTTCCACTTCTACGTTACACACACGCACATGTGTGCATACTCTTCAAACGAAATAAAAGGGAAAGAAAAACGTAGGAATAAGGCAACACCTCCGCTTCTCTTCTTGCACATGCAACAACCGAAACTCTCGTCGATCCTCGATCAATTAAAAAAGAACTTTCACTGATCACCTGAGAGGAATCCGTCTGGGACAAGTACGAAGAAGAACTTCTTCGCCAACTGTGCGTAATGACTCTACTGCTCAGAGAGAAAGAGAGAGATCTTTAGAGAGACCGAGAGGGATCTATAGAGAGACAGAGAGAGATCTTTAGAGATACAGAGAGGGATCTATAGAGAGAGAGAGAGAGATCTATAGAGAGAGAGAGAGAGAGAGAGAGAGAGAGATCTGTAGAGAGACCGAGAGGGATCTATAGAGAGACAGAGAGAGATCTAGAGAGAGAGAGAGAGAGAGAGAGAGAGGGATCTGTAGAGAGAGAGAGAGAGAGATCTTCAGAGAGACAAAGAGTGATCTATAGAGAGACAGAGATCTATAGAGAGAGAGAGAGAGAGAGAGATCTATAGAGAGACAGAAAGAGATCTTTAGAGATACAGAGAGGGATCTGTAGAAAGACAGAGAGAGATCTAGAGAGAGAGAGAGAGAGAGAGTGAGAGATCTGTAGAGAGAGAGAGAGAGATCTGTGGAGAGAGAGAGAGATCTATAGAGAGGCAAAGAGTGATCTATAGAGAGACAGAGAGAGATCCATAGAGAGAGAGAGAGAGAGAGAGAGAGAGATCTATAGAGAGACAGAAAGAGATCTTTAGAGATACAGAGAGGGATCTATAGAGAGACAGAGAGAGATCTATAGAGAGAGAGAGAAATCTGTAGAGAGAGAGAGAGAGAGATCTGTGGAGAGAGAGAGAGATCTATAGAGAGGCAAAGAGTGATCTATAGAGAGACAGAGAGAGATCCATAGAGAGAGAGAGAGAGAGAGAGAGAGAGAGATCTATATATATAGAGAGAGAGATCTGTAGAGAGAGAGAGAGAGAGATCTTCAGAGAGACAAAGAGTGATCTACAGAGAGACAGAGATCTATAGAGAGAGAGAGAGAGATCTATAGAGAGACAGAAAGAGATCTTTAGAGATACAGAGAGGGATCTATAGAGAGACAGAGAGAGATCTAGAGAGAGAGAGAGAGAGAGATCTGTGGAGAGAGAGAGAGATCTATAGAGAGACAAAGAGTGATCTATAGAGAGACAGAGAGAGATCTATAGAGAGAGAGAAAGAGATCTTTAGAGATACAGAGAGGGATCTATAGAGAGACAGAGAGAGATCTATAGAGAGAGAGAGAAATCTGTAGAGAGAGAGAGAGAAATCTGTAGAGAGAGAGAGAGAGATCTGTGGAGAGAGAGAGATCTGTAGAGAGACAGAGAGGGATCTATAGAGAGACAGAGAGAGATCTGTAGAGAGAGAAAGAGAGAGATCTGTAGAGAGAGAGAAAAATCTATAGAGAGATCTATATGGAAAGAGAAAGATCTATAGAGAAATCTCTAGAGGAACAGAGTGATATTTATAAAAAGAGAGAGAGAGAGAGTGAAAGAGATCTCTATATATAGAGAGAAAAATCTATAGAGAGAGAGAGAGAGAGACTTCCGTTTCTCCTTCGTTGTCACTCATCATCCCTCGACATAGAGAAGATCCATTTTTCCGCGGTCAGAAATATCCGTGAATAAACGAAAGAAGGAACGGCGAGAGAAGAGCGGAGAGGAAGAGAACGATAACCGGTCGTCGTTTCGGGAACTACTTCGTCCGTTTCGCATGCAGCGATGCGTTAACACGACATTTTGTATCGGACACATTGAGATATCGAGAGGCATGATTCGATCGCCTCTACGTCCCGGTTAGAACGAATGGTTAATCGATCGGAAGTGATCGATGATGTCGAACGGTGGGAGGACGACGAGCACCGCTCGCTCGCTCGCCCGCGATTCTTCGTTTCTCGATTCGTAGCAACAGAAAAGTTTTCTACAACAAACGGAATCATATTCCTTTCGTCGCGTACACCCAACTGTTTCATCCGTTTCCACTATAATTATACACACACGAGTACGTGTGTGCGTGACGCGCGTGTCCACGGTAATTACGGGTTGAGGTAATTGTTAATTAAAACGGCGAAGCCGAGACGACGACGACGACGACGAGGATCGACGGCGATCGTTCGATCGAACAGGTTGCATTCGCGCGCGTTCTATTCGACGCCTAGGCCTGTTGCAAGCAGGTTTTTCCCTTTCTCTTCGCTTCTCTAAGAACGCGTTCGTTTAGCACTTTGGGAATTCGAGATACGAGTTTTGCGGCTTTGTGTTACTTTGTGCACGGTTTCTGTGCTGTAATTGAGCTGAGTGCGGAGGGGATATAGGTGGATTGAAAAGTAACAGGTATTCTTTCGTTGAAGTGGTTTGTGATAGTGAGGGGAGGATTTTCTGAATGAAACTTGGATCGATGTATAGAGTGTCTTTTAATATGTGTAATCTACCTTGAGAATTGATTCGGTACACTTGAAAATAATGAAAAATGCATTTAGTAAAGAAATGAAGTCATATTTTATAAAAATATAAAATAAAAGTAATTACTATTCAGTGATTTGATAGATATAGGGTATCTCGTAATGTGTGTAACCTACTTTGAGAATTGATTCGGTACACTTGAAAACGATGAAAAATGCATTCGTTAAAAAATAATGTAATTAACTATTTAGTGGCTCGATAGTGGGAGGAAGATTTTCTGAATGCAACCTGCTTTGAAAATACAGGCTATCCAGAAAAAAAAGAGATAATTCTGCCATTTACCTGTTTTATCACTTAAATACTACGAACGTCTTACAATTTACTCCCCTCATAAATTCACAGAGAAAATAATTGATAAAAGTGTATTAGATTAATTAAATTCATTTACTTAGGTTCTTCTTTTACACTCGCATCGTTTACCCTTTCACTAAAATCCCACAAAACTATAACAGATACTCAAAAAAGAAAAAATTGTCAGAAACAACTGGAATTGCTTCTCAGCTAATACCTTCGACCTGAACTTCCCACGAACCTCACCTTCCCCCCATGGGACACGTTCAATTTTCTAATTGCAGAGTGTCCCGGCTAATCCTCGACACGAATCTTCCCCTCGAATCGTGTGCATCGATTCTTTTCCCCAGAAAGTAGCGAATGTAACAAGATACGCTCACGATGCCAATGCTAAGCAGAGAACCAGAGTCGGATTAAGATTCTCCCGTTCCCTTCTTCGGTGAAAGTAATTACAAGAAACACAATACTGACGCAATTAACGAAACCACGAGACCTGTAGCCGATCGTTGATCGATTAATCGACGACGATCGGTAACCAAAGTGGACTTCGGTTTCTCTTTCGGCCAAAAGGCTTTTATTGAACCACGAATGACGAATTAGCGAGTGAATCAGAGGATCGTTCATTCCTCTGTGTACACGGGTGATCCATATAAACAAAGAAACGGTTATTTCTTTTTCTCTTTATGTTCTGTTTTTCTTTTTTTTCGTTGAATCAACTTTCTCCGGTAATCGAACAACCACGTCGCTGTCTGTCCCCGTTTGACTCCCACTGGTTGTTGGGTCGAAAAGATGTGACGAGAAAGAAACGAAATGATGAAAGCGAATTCGCGATACACTTATGTGGGTTAGCTAGCGAAATCAGAGTCATGGTTTTGTTCACGTAATGGACAGTAGGTAACAGTGGAGAATTAAATTGGTTTTTTTCCTTGACTTGATAAGTGAGAAAATTTAGAAATTAAATTCCTTGAATTGATAATTGAAAAAATTTGGAAATTAAATTCCTTACCTTGGTAAGTGAGAAAATTTGGAAATTAAACTCTTTAACTTGATAAGTGAGAAAATTTCATGACTTGATAAGTGAGAACATTTGGAAATTAAATTCCTTGACTTGATAAGTGAGAAAATTTAGAAATTAAATTCCTTGAATTGATAATTGAAAAAATTTGGAAATTAAATTCCTTACCTTGACAAGTGAGAAAATTTGGAAATTAAACTCTTTACCTTGATAAGTGAGAACATTTGGAAATTAAATTCCTTGACTTGGTGAGTGAGAAAATTTGGAAATAAAATTCCTTGAATTGATAATTGAAAAAATTTGGAAATTAAATTGCTTACCTTGACAAGTGAGAAAATTTGGAAATTAAACTCTTTACCTTGATAAGTGAGAAAATTTGGAAATTAAACTCTTTAACTTGATAAGTGAGAACATTTGGAAATTAAATTCCTTGACTTGACAAGTGAGAAAATTTGGAAATTAAACTCTTTAACTTGATAAGTGAGAAAATTTCATGACTTGACAAGTGAGAAAATTTGGAAATTAAACTCTTTAACTGGATAAGTGAGAAAATTTGGAAATTAAATTCCTTGACTTGATGAGTGAGAAAATTTGGAAATAAAATGCCTTACCTTGACAAGTGAGAAAATTTGGAAATTAAACTCTTTAACTTGATAAGTGAGAAAATTTGGAAATAAAATTCCTCGACTTGATAAGTGAGAAAATTTGGAAATAAAATTCCTTAACTTAAATACTTTTTATTACGATCTGAATATATCAGGTTGAAATAGAAAGTGTAGATAATTACAAATAATATTTTGAAAAATAGCCAGCAAAAAGTTGTTAGATGAATATCAGAGGACAGAAAAAAAGATTGATCATTCAATCATGGTTTTTGCGATGAGGAATTAATGGACGCCGAGAAGATAAACGAGATTTGCGTCGGTTTTTACACGATGTTCGCCAATTTCTTTCTATGACGACGTCTGATTTAATACGAAGTAGAAGCTTGGAACTGGAAATTAATAATGTTGTCAGTCCTGAGGCATTGAAAGCCTAATGACTGTAATTTTGGCGAACATCAGAGCTGGTGAATAATTAAAAATTGTGCAAGAAGATTGAGATTTTCATCTAAGAGTTTTATAAAAAAAAATCCAACGAAGGCTGCCATATTGAATACTAATCTTCATTCTCCATTTTGGAAATATTAATTTTAATTTTTTCACTCGACTGATCTTCAACTTCGATATATTCAAAAATTATTAAGCTTCCTATTAACAAATTTTCCACTCACTTTTTCAAAACAGTTCTTCTCTATAAAATCAAACGGATTACCATTTAGACAGACAAATGGAACCCACTTTTCCCCACTCAAAAATTCATCTTCCTCTCAGATCACAATTAATCCACATCGCTCTCAATAAAAAGAAAAAAAGGAAGAAGAAGAGGAAACGAGAATAAAAAGAGAGAGAAGTTGAGAGTGTAAACAGAAATTTTACTCACGATCCTCAGCTTCTTTTATTTTCCTCGCGGTTCTGGCGGTTCGCCAAAATGGCGGCGCGCGCGAAAACGCCGAAAATCACGTTCATGTTCCATTAGCGTT
>NW_017100942.1:504892-544787 GCF_001263275.1 Habropoda laboriosa
ATGGAAATTCGACGTTGGAGTGCAAGGAGAGGAGCCTCTCGCGCGTAAATCGAAAAGGCGAGAAAACATCGGCGGCGGCGGCGGAACAGGCTGAAGCATGACCTGGAAAACGTATGACGGCTCGTAAAAATGTAAGAGCGAGCTTTACATGACACTCGAACAGACTGCGACTCGAGGGGAAAAAGAGAGAAAAAGAACTGGCTCGCCCTGCGAAGATTAACACCTTTTCGGAGAGCTACGAGAGATACAGGGTGTTCGATAAATCGTAACACGAGGAAGTCGTTTCGTATCGTTGGACGAGTGACACAATTAGTAATAAATGTAAATTTGCAAGTTTTTCTGGTAGAAAATATATGCAATTTTTAGCAATTTTCTGAAAAAAAGTGAATGTTCGTTTGTAATTTTTCGACTTTATTTTCTGCATGTTGATATGCTTCTATTTGTATCGATATGAATATACATTTTCAATCATGTTTTAGTTAGATAGAAATTCATTTTGGTCGTTTCATTTAGCAATGGAAAAGTATTTTTTTTTCTTTCGCAATTTAGCTGATAGATTTCGAGTTTTGAGGATCTCTAATGAAATATTGTTTTGGTGTGTTGTTTATTATTTAAAAATGGGTTGAAACAGCTCTCTTGATAAAACAGTTTCTCGGTCTTCGACACTTGTAATTAAGGTCAGAAGATTTTCCCAAATTTTGTGCTATTTAGTACTGAAAGCAATTGAAAGCACAGCTTACAATTAGTATAACAAGTGTAATAATAATATTTATTGCTCAGTCCATACAAATGTCTTAAAAAAAAAACAAGACAGAAAGAATAGATAAAGTAGAATAAAAATAAAAATAGAAACATTATTACTGAAAATCATAAAATCTTAATGATAAAATAATTCGAATAATAAAAGACTCCTTACCCAATCCAAAATCACCAACAATTTTCAAAAAACAAATTCCCCCATTTTTCCAAAAATCAAACCAAACACCTCGCTCCCAAAAAGTCCCCTATACACAGTCCCAAATGAAAATCCTCCTTCGTCAAACACCCACGAACCAACATAAGAAATATTCCAGCAACCGCATCAAAACCACGCTACATTAACTTCTCAACTACCTCCGCAAACCGATATCCATTAAAACTTCCCTACAAAAAGTTGCAAAAGAAAAAGCATCTCCCCGACGTCACAACACGAAATTCCGCGAATGGCTTGAATTCCCGCGTTTCCACCGCGCGCTCCGGTTAAAAAGAAACGTGGGTGAGGTGCAACGCGACGTCGGCGTCCTTTCCGCCGGCCGAGAACGACAGAGAGAGATAGAAGAAAAAAAAGTCGGCGAGAAAGATAGATGGTTAGGTGGATAGATGGAAAAGAGAGAGGCGAGATAACTGGCGCCAGCGCTAATAATTTCATAGTAGGTAGCCGTTGCGAAGGCATGCAACGCCGTGGCGGCCTCCTAATCGCTTCTATCGTTTAATCGCTCGAACGTGTACGATCGACAGTCCCCCGAGCACCAGGAAACGCGCCGCGCAAAAACGATCTATCCTCGAGATCGATTCGCGCGAAAAGTCCGCTCTCGCGTAAATTATTTATGCGAGCAATTCTCGCGTCAAATCGTGCCCGCACAATTTCTGCCCGCTGTGCGTTGGATTTCTCCTCAAATTCGAAGCGAAATTGTCGTTTTGCGATTGAGAGATCAACTTTTTTGGCGAATTTTTGGTTGATCGTGAAATTTATCTCTCGTTGCGATTTCGGCGGGAGTTTTGAATTTTGCGGGCAGAGTTTGCGATTTAATAATTTATGAAATTTGGACGACTGTGTCAGTCGTCGTATTGAAAAGCGATTTTACTGGTCTTTTGTACCGCCTCCGGTGGGGCAGATGCGCCGAAGAAATTTGGGCAGAGAAAAATATAGAAAACTGAAATAAATTAAGAATGAGGGTGGTGCTATAGTTTTGCACCGATTCTAAAATGGTTTTCGATCTCGTCTCTGTCTGATTTAGAAAAAGAAATAATGTGTAATATTACATGAATATTATATATATTCATATGGTGAATATAAAATATTGAACATAATATTAAGATGAATATTAAAAAGAATAATATATAATTTGTTTTTCATCTACATACGAGCCACTCAGAGGCCGAAATGATTAACTCCACTTTATGAAATTCTTCCAATTTTCGTATCAAAGCTTTCAGTATCTTTGTGCACAATTCTTCGTAAATAAAAAAGAAATTTAACGCATTTAATTCGATCGAGTTGGTCACTTAGGCTTCCGAGTGGCTCGTTCATAGATGAAAAATAATGTTCTTTTTTTAATTTTAATCCTAAGAGAACTAAAGCAAAACTTGTTGGTTTCTCGGTAATTGATGCATTTCTAATTATCTCGCAAGGCCGAGAGAAGGGATATTGAGATGAATCTGCGAATTGATTAGAGACTTACTTAATCAAAATCTTCGTTACTGATAATTTCCGTGCAAATTACGAATAAACCTGAGTTATTGAACAAGATCAGTGGGCAACCTATAAATTTCGAATATTATTACCGCATTTCATACACGTTAAGCTACATAACATATTACACGAATATTTGTTGTAATTTTCGTTCGTTTCGTTCTACCGAAAAAAAATATCGAGGATTTTTAAAGATCCAGCAACATGTTCGATTAAGTTTGTAATCGACGGTGAAATCGATAAATGAGATCGATAAGATGAATGGGATGATGAATGAGAGAATCGATAAGACGTTTTCGTTGGTCGGTTTGTTCGGATTTTCTTCCGTTCGTAGGGCTCATTTGCTTATCTTAAAGTCATCGTTCATTTTCAACAATTTTGCAAAATCATTTTATATAAACGACGTGGCAATATATCTGACGTATGCAGAATCGCCGAGCCGTTAAAGTAGCTGTACTTTTTTCAGTCTCTAGTTCTCATGGCAGCATTCAACGATGCAAAGTTGAAGGAAAATGGAATTAGCTGACAGTGTGGGAAAATATGAACTGTGCAAAATCTAAATTAACTTATTTCGGAAACTTCGTTATTTTCTGGGAGAAATTGTCGAAAAGTAACGAAGAATTATTTCGATATTATTATTATATTATTTTCAATATTCTTATTATCTTATTACTATCAGACCACTTTCAGTATTATTTTAATATTTCTTCTGTACTCACTATTGTGGTTGTATAACACGTGATAATAAGTCCAATAGCAATATATCTTATAACAGTAATTTCATAATAACTATAAACACACGTAAAAAAGAATAATGATAAGCTGATCAACGGTCTCTTATCACATCTCGCAAAATATTCTCACGTACTCTCTGATATCAATAGCAACACGGTTCTACTGTTTTACTCCCTGTTTCTCTCTATGATCCGCTTGTTTTCACGCCATCACTCACAACATATTGTTAAACCAATTCCACAACTATAATAGACAAAAACATATTTCTTATAGTATCACATTTAATTCCACAATAATTTAGTTCTCCCATTTGAATAAAATTGCATTCTCCTAATCAGTGAGATAATATTTTGCACTCTAAATGTCACTTTAATTATCACTGTACTCACGCCTAACAACAAAAATTCCAACATGTTTCATATATTCAAATTTTCGTAACTTGTAAAAAAGATACTTAATGTAATAATTCAACGTTAAGTTCGATATTTCTAAATTAAACAGTGTATTCCTAAGTTCACAAACATCAGAAATTCTAAAAATATTTACATATCCTATTCGCGATGTTTATTTATAAGCGTTGCAGACGACAGTATGAATGCATAATCTTACACCTATAAATCCCACCTTATGGTACATTTACGTCCCCCTATAAATTTCAGAATTCGTAAATTAAGAATATTTATATCGAATCCTCGCTAATTTATGCATAGCACATCAGCTCTGCCATTTCACCGTCTCACGACCCACGAGAAACAAAAAAAAACAATACCGAAACACTTCTACCATCCAAGTGTTAATGATTGTTTAGCAAGAAAAGGAGAATGTTCAAGCTCAAAGAAAAAAGAACCTTATTATTCCATCAGGCTAACTAAAAGAAACACACGCAGAATCTCCCATCTGATTGAATCGAACTCCAATCGAACGAACCGTTCCACGATCTCACAGATCGCGAACCACGGCGATAACATAATCGAAACGCCTGTATGCAAACTGGCGGTGGTTCGCGATTCGTCGTCGCCGCTCCGCGAGGAATCGTCAACTATAATTACCATATTTTTTGCCCGCGAGAGAGAGAGAGAGAGAGAGAGCGAGCCGGTTTGTCGCGAGGAAGAAAAGAAAGAAGAAAAGAAACAATCACGGTAATTAAATTACCGAACAAAACATCCGCATCCTCTCTCTGGCCGGGGCGGGGAAAAGAGCGCAAATCGAGTCGAAGAAGTGTTGGCTGTGCGTGGAGACGTGTCACGCGAACACAGCGAGACCCAATAAAATCACGGTTCGATTCCGCTTGCTCCACATAAACGGTTGGCCCGTTTGTCCGTTTGCCCCTTCTGTGTCGCCGATGGTTTGTGAAAAACGTGAAGCAAAAAATGGGAGAAGGAAGGCACGCCGCGCCGCCACGATTCCCGCGAAACTAGGATGACGCCAAGGCGGAATCGTGATCGCCTGTAATTGGAATGCCATCCGGGCGGCGGTCGATTGATGAACGACGAACGGACCGGCTGCGGATAGTTATCGTGCATCTTCCTCGCGAGCGTAGACGTGAACTTGCACGCAGGAACGCGTGTGTACAGGGTGACAACGAAATATGCGCTCGAACATTCGTGTCGTATCGTATTGTACTGTTCGTAGGGATGAGAAAAGTTCCGGTGAAGATTGCTCCAGGAAGTCCTGCTTCCGGAGATACGAGTGGTTTGTTTTTGTGATGCTGCGGTGGGTAGGAATTGGGGATGGAAGAATTTTAGTAAGTGGACTGTTCGAATAATTTGGTCAATTTGGAACAGGAATTCTTTATTCGGATAATTCGAATATTCCAAGTGTTTGAATTTCTAATTTCGAATAGGAATTCTTTATTCGGATAAATTGGAAAAAGAATGCTTTATTATTCGGATAATTCGAATATTCCAAGTGTTTGAGTTTCTACTTTCGAATAGGAATTCTTTATTCGGATAATTTGGAATAGGAATCCTGTATCCGGGTAATTCGGATAATTTGGAATAAAAATTCTTTATTTGGATAATTCGAATATTCGAAATGTTTGAGTTTCTACTTTCGAATAGGAATTCTTTATTCGGATAATTTGGAATAAAAATTCTTTATTCGGACAATTCGAATATTCGAAATGTTCGAGTTTCTAATTTCGAATAGGAATTCTTTATTCGGATAATTTGGAATAGGAATTCTGTATCCGGATAATTCGGATAATTTGGAATAAAAATTCTTTATTTGGATAATTCGAATATTCGAAATGTTTGAGTTTCTAATTTCGAGTAGGAATTCTTTATTCAGATAAATTGGAAAAAGAATGCTTCATTATTCGGATAATTCGAATATTCCAAGTGTTTGAGTTTCTAATTTCGAGTAGGAATTCTTTATTCAGATAAATTGGAAAAAGAATGCTTTATTATTCGGATAATTCGAATATTCCAAGTGTTTGAGTTTCTAATTTCGAATAGGAATTCTTTATTCGGATAATTTGGAAAAAGAATGCTTTATTATTCGGATAATTCGAATATTCCAAGTGTTTGAGTTTCCACTTTCGAATAGGAATTCTTTATTCGAATAATTTGGAATAGGAATTCTGTATCCGGATAATTTGGAATAAAAATTCTTTATTCGAATAATTCGAATATTCGAAGTGCTTGAATTTCGGATTGTGCCGAATATTTCGTCCATATCAAGTGGAATATTCGAGTATTCGAAATATTCGACGCAATCCGAAATTCAAACACTTCAAGTATTCGAATTATTCGAATTGTTCAATTATTCCAAATTGAAATCCGAATTCCTCTGGTATTCGAATATTCGATCTCGTCACATGCATCATGAATTAACTTTTACTAACTGTATTACATCATAAACTAAACTTCTAAGATGTCTCCACAACTAAAAATCCAAGGGAATTAAGTCAGAGAAACTTGCCGTATTCCTCTGACAGAGTTGGGCATTATTCGAATAAAAATTTGAATAAAATCCCACCCAACCTAACCTCTCCTCGCGCGAACAATTAGCATAAAATCTCGATGTAGCTAAAATTATTTATATCTCGGAAAGGAAAAATTTCCAGATCCACGTTCATAGACCATTTTCGATCCTTGAGAAGAGTAAAAAACTTTACCAAAGTTCGACCACCTATTTCGATGTCACCCTGTATACGAACGGAACCAGAACCGGGCGAACGCGACTACAGCTACAGGCTCGCGCAAAACTAAAGTTCTCGACACGATTGCTAACTTATTCCTCTACCTAACAAGTACCTGACCAACTTAATTTAACAACTACTCACTGAAACATACTAACAATACTGTTCACCAAATATACCACCACAATCTTTCGTGTCTACGTAGAAAAACATATCGACAAGAGAGAATAAAATATACAGGAACGAACGTACAGCAACCTACAAAAATAACGTTCTCGATATTATAATTGCTTCGCCGAGAATTCTGCCAGTCCGGAGGAAACGCTTCGCCGCGAGATCCTATCTAAATCTGCATACAGGAAAACGTACGAGAACAGGTAGCCGCTGTTACAGATAAAACTACAGCGCGGTACAAAAATGATGTTCCCTGTTTAATTATTTTATCGAGATTCTTTTTGCATCGATAAATAGACCGTCTCGTACTTCTTCGTAGTTTCTTCAGTTTGCATCGTACATACGTACCGAACTCCTTAATAAACGTGCAGCACCTGTGTACAGCGTGTTGCAAAAAGAATGCAACTGTATGCAACGTTGTCGCAGCACTACGTTGCATCTTTTTCCGCTATTAAGGGGCGAGTTTCACGCCAGATCCTGGCGGCCAACATTGCAGAGGTTGCGGGAAAGCGTCGGACGTTTACTCTCCGGCGAGCTACAGCGCGTTCCAAAAGTGGCGGTCCGCCGCCCCGTGTAACGTTTCACGATTGTTGTACTTTCTTTCGCCGTTAACGCTAAGTTTCCGGGGCGGTCCGGCTAAATTTAGCAAAAGAGCCGAGGCCTACAGGCCGTACAGGAAGAACAACAGTCGTTCGGAGCTCGGCAAAAATAGACGTATATAACAGAGGAGAATAGTATAGCCGCTCGGCGCGAGATTATCGGCGCGAGAAAGGAAACGAATGATCTTATTCCACTTTGTTCCACAGCCTCTTCCGCTGTTACCCAGCTAGAGGTTGCTTTGATTCCGCCTAAATCCGCCCGCGGGAAAGCATACAATGCGTGACAAAGAGGAACAACGCGTTCGGTCCTACAGGGTCGTTCAGGGAACAACGTACGGTGTTATGAGCTTTTTGTGAAAGCTTTCGTCGGTCGTTACGGCTAGCCTTTGAGTCCACTTGAACGCCGATGAGCACACAAACAGGACGGAAAGAGCAACACGTAACCGAGCCAAACTCGGGTATACGAGTGGCGGCAGCGTTTCAAAATTGGTGGTCCGTCTGTAAGTTTGTAGCAAAACAGCAAACAAACTTTCCCCAATTTTCCGTGGAATTTATCGCTACAACAACGCGATCTACTCTTGAAATAGACCTGAAAACATAAACTTCCACGCCGTGGAAAACCTGCCTCCTGCGAAGGAACCTCCGTGACCGATCCCCTCGCACTCCGATAACACAACTTCGAATCGAAATTACACCTATAGCGAGCAAAAGAACGGAGAGAGCAAGCGACGAGGGACAGGCTGAAGAAGCGATACCCTCTCGACGTACGATGGAGAAAATGGAGAGTAGGAGAGGTGCTGCAACAAAGTAGAAACGGTGTGTGAGAGGTGGAGAGAAAGAAGCGGAGGATTCGTTTTCGAGGTGCGCGCGCGCGCAAGGACGACCGCAGGGAGAGACGCGCGAACGGTGGATGCACGCGCGAAATAAACGCGGTCTCGCGAGCGTATAAATAAAGCGGAGCGCGGTCCGCGCGTGCAGGCTGAGCGCCGCGCGTGTACACACGCCTCGGTGTGTCGCGTTGGAATCCAGTTTGCCCGCGGTTTTTGCAAAACTACTAACCCAAGCGTGCGCGCACGTCCGGAGCACTGATTCCTGGACAACGTGACAGTAATTATGCAACCAGGAGACCTCCTTTTCTCTCACACGCACTCTCTCTCTCTCTCTCTCTATAGATCTCTCTCTCTAGATCTCTCTCTCTCTATAGATCTCTCTCTCTATAGATCTCTCTCTCTATAGATCTCTCTCTCTCTCTATAGATCTCTCTCTCTCTATAGATCTCTCTCTCTCTATAGATTTCTCTCTCTCTCTCTCTCTCTCTATAGATCTCTCTCTCTCTATAGATCTCTCTCTCTCTATAGATCTCTCTATATTTCTCTCTCTCTATAAATCTCTCTCTCTTTCTATAGATCTCTCTCTCTCTCTCTCTCCCCCTCTCTCCCTCTCTCTCTGTCGCTCTATAGATGTCTTTCTGCACGTTGCTCGTCTCTGTCGGACACTATAGATGACCTTGAGGCCCTGAGAACACTAGCACGCGCCTCTATGTGGCCTTGGCGAGTCTCGACAACGACTCGACCGCATCAAGACACGACCCTGGCATGGGTTTTAGCCCTGTAAGCGGGCTGTTGGCCGGTTATTGAAATAAATCGGCATAACGCCGCCGTTCGAGCCCGCTTTATATTTCGGATCCTCCCGTCGTATAGAACGATCTTAACCAACGCGCGACGGGACAACGCGTCACACGCGGGGATTAAGGGAGCCCACGGCACAGCAGGGATAAGCGTGGAATTTCGGTATTTATGCACCGTGGGAGAGGGGCGAGGGGGAGGGAGAGAGGTATCTCGTCGATACTCTCTCTACCGAGAGGAATTCAGTGCAACGCGTGGATCGGCCGCTACAACACTGTCTTTCTCCAGGGAAAACAAGCTAATTTAATCGATCGCAACCGTCGTACGGATGGGCTGTTAAGAACGGGACATTATTATCAGCGCGCGTCGCCGTCAAGGCAGACTCGCGGATTTTTGGGCTTATTATTAGCTGACGCCTTGGAATGTGCCTCGTTTCTCCTCTGCGTAGGGTTCTTTGAGAGGCGTTTTTCTCGTCTGGGATGTAGTCGAAGACACGAGGAATGATATTATTATTAGGTTCGGCTTTGGTACATGCTTGAAATTGTCGTTTCCATGTAGAGAGAAGGTTTTTACTATTTTTCTTTTTTTTACCTTATTTATCTTACCATACTTGTGTTTTAATTGTGCTCAATTTTTAACGTTTAACAATTATTATTACAATTATTAACAATTATTAGATATGAAAATAGGGTAGGTAAAATTAGTTTCTCCTGCCAAGATTCAGATCGTCCTTAATTGAAAGGTAATTGATATTTTTTGTGTCTGATTTGTCTCAGAATCTGATTTACAATCATAATCGCCTACCGGAGAAATATTGATTAACTCGTGTATCTATAAACGTTTTAAATTATTTTCATCTATATGAAACTTGTGGAGACTCGTACTAATTAATCTTTATTTCCATAAATTTGAACAATTGCTTAGCTAGTTTTTATTACCTTTATTACTTCAGTCTTTATCCTGCATTTAACCATTTTTAAACATTGCATTATTAATAAAGAAGGCTACATCTGAATAAAGCTACACCAAATTAATTCTTGAAGTTATCTTCATCTTCAAAATTAATCCCATAAGCTTACCTATGCATCAAGCTCGATGGATAGAAACCCCTCTAATTTCTCCAATAACCACCACTATCATCGTACAGCTCTCCGCATTAGCTGTGATAGCCGCAAGGTAATTCGGGTCCAAAAGTCGATCGTCGATGGCCGATACACGCGACAAAGGTTAAACAGTAGCCGCTTTCGGTCGACTGCTTGCAACACGATCAAAGGAAATGAAAAATGGACGAGAGAATGAGAGAGAGAGAGAGAGAGGAAGAATGAGAGAAAAAGAACCAGAGAGTGAGAGAGAGAGGCAGAGAAAATGGGAGAGAAAAATAGGACTGAGAGCGGGAGAGACAAACAAGGAGAATGAGAGAATGAGTGTGAGAAGAAGAGTGAGAGAGAATGAAAGAGAGGAGAGAGAGAGAGAAGAGGAAGTACCACCAGGCCCTCCTGGACTGGCTCTCTTGCCTTAACACCTGCTGGCCGTGTCGTAACTTGTCTGACATCCTCATTGCCGAAAACAGAAGCTGCCTGTGCTCGGATCGGCCGGTATACCGGTATCTCATAACGGCCTGCGCCGAGAAAATGGTATTTTAAATTGCACGCTGGCGTTATATCGACGCCTTATTAACGCTGAGGACAGGTTCGCCCCGCTGGTACATGCTACATTTCTCGGAAGCCGCACAGGAAGCATAGATTCGCGAAACCTGGTAGCACCCTTTTGCTCCATACATTTCTCTCTGTGTGTATAATGAACACGTGCTACCACCTGATTTTTACATTTCATCTTTATCTTTCTTTCTCTCTTTCCTTTTTTTTTTTTTACCCTTAATTACTCTTAACGATTCTCCTTCTTTAACCGTTAACCCTTTCCTTCCTGAATTATTTAACAGCTGTACAAAATGTTTATTCGCACTTTGTCGTATATTATGCGACAGATAAGCAATTTGCGAGAACATGTTGATATTGGGGAAACGTTTTCAACGACTTCTGACATTGGAGTACATTTGGCAATATTTTTTGCAGATAACGTTGAATCGAACGAGTTACGCTTTTAACGAATATTGCAATATTCGTGCTAATTTTCATTGTCAGAAAGATTTTTTTATATAGTTTTCTTAGAGTATTTATTATTTAATTTCAGATGATCTGGAGGTGCTCAATCAACGTCTCCGTCTTGGGATGAATTTCTCCGAAGATTCCTTACTCCTGAAATATTACAAACAATGAAGTAAAATTGATTTTAATTAATTAAGATGTTAATAATATGTAAAAAACGTGTTTGCCTTACAGTCTAGAATCTAGACGAAGACCTAACCCTTGACCCTTTCATCGCTGATTAAAATGACAAAATTTATCGCAGCAAGTGTTTAATTTTTCCAAGTACCAAAATTATCTCAATTATTAAAATACGGCTAACGTAAATTTTATATAATCGTCGCGGCTTTCTTTGAAGCCAATATCCTATAACTTAAGCTCACAGTCTGCTTTGCCCGTATGTTGCGCGGAAAAAGAGCACCGAAAGGGTTAATGTGATATTTTACCGAGTTGAGTAATTTAATTTGTAAGGCAGAATTAAACGATCCAGGAAGAGAAAGTTTTCTCTTTGGTATTATGCGACGTGATTTAGGGAATTAACAAAATGATGGGCTATAATTGAATGTATTTAGAACGTTAATTTATTTAATTTAACTTTCGGTGCAGAACGAAATTACTTAAAAAAGTAATATCTGTATTTTTACTTAATATTGAAATTACCGTAATACTTAAAAATTTGGTGCTGATTTAATTTTAACGATCTCCAGACGACTTGCCAAGAACATAGCGGCAATTCTGAAAACGAATAAACGCACTGAATATAATACATTCCGTATAATTACTACTTGTACATTCTTTGCAATTTAAAGCTACATACTAAAAGCTCGCATCGTTACCACTTCCTTATTTCATTCCGTTAACTATACATTTCCATCGCCGGCTAAAACTGTACAAATAAAATTTCTCCAGCAAAAGCTCCCTGAATCCTCCATAAATCTGTCCACCCAGATCCTTTCAAATTGGCCACACCGGGCGGTGATGGTCGTATCCATTTCATTCAATCACAACTTATCGCCCATTCCACAATCCGTACAATCGTTTCCACGTCTTACCCCAGAGTAAACCGCAATCTCCATGCTGTAACACACGTTTAAATCCAGTAAGTATCTCCGATCCACCTACTCGAACAGCGTACAATAAAGAAAAAAATTACTTCTTCCACAAACAACAATGTCTCTTTTACAGCCTAACTCGACCAAAGTCAGGGTGCAGAGAAGAGAGAGCCTCATCGACTACCAAGTGCATTCTGATACGCGCGCCAGAGGTGAAGAGATGAAGGAGAGAAACCGTGAAGAAGAAGAAAGAAAGAGAAAAGGAAAGAGAGAAGGAAAGAAAGAAGGAAGGAAAGAAGGAAAGAAAGAAAGAAAGAAAGAGGAGGGGTGGCTAGGATCTCTCTGCGGTCTGCTACATCTATTTATAGCGTACGCCATACTAATGCACATGCGCATATGCACCACGCTAACACCGCGCGTCCCGAGCATAACGGGCTTTTACATGCTGCACTGGATATTCCACGTGGACTCCCCTCCCCTCTTCTCCTTCTTCCCCCTCCACGACGCCAGCGCTTCCCCTCGTCCCGTCGCGCCCCTCTTCCTTGCCAGGCTGTTTCTCTCGTGCGCGCCTCCACCGGTGTCCGCGCGAAGATCTCTTCTCTCTCGTGTGTGTACACGCGTGCGAACGCACGTGCGACTGGCATCGAAGAGGAACGCACCCAGAGAGAGAGAGAGCCGTCGTTGCTGCCTGTCCCGAGATTTATGCACGGGCGCAGGTCCTTCGGCTGCGTGTAAAAGTCGAGCGAACTCGCCGCTTTTCCGGTCACGCTGCGGTCAACCTGCCTCTTAAAATGTTGTTGAACTCGATTTTTGTTAATCCTTTCGAACCGATCGCACTGTGACGCCGCAGAGCTTTCTGTTCCGTGCAACCTGCGAAGAAATCGAGTTTCGAATGTACGGAGATTGTTTGTTAATTTGATTATTAACGCGAGGGATTACAGTCAAATGTAAGAAATAAAAAAGACTTATGTATGTTTTAACTTTGACAAAGGTATCGACGATTGAATAAAAAGGAAAAAGATTTCTGACACTTTTATATAACCTCTCTTCTTAAGTCGATTATTTTCCCAGTAGTTTACGCGACAGAAAGATGTATTATATATTTATTACCACACCGTATTACCATACCCACGTTTCCTTCGACGTGCATATAAACCTTCAGCCTCTAAATTAGTTCGTTCTGTTTCTATTTTATTTAGATTGGGTTATGTATCGGTGGAAAAACAAGAAGCAAAAGCGTAAGAAACGAATTAACTTTCAGTCTTAGCCGGCTGATAAACGGCCTCATACCGGAGATATCTAAATATCACGGGGACTCTTAAAAGTCCCCCGCATCCTCGAGCTCGAAATTTACGTTCGATTCGCATCCGTCGCGAACGAATATAAGTGTCGAGGCGCTACGTCTCCGGTACACCTCGGGCGTTATAACTTCGGCAGTTGTTACTTATAAATTATCATCGCGGCAGTTATAACTCATAGACTGTACGACGCCTTATAACTTACATTCGTGGCCGTATAAGTTATAAACACGATGCATGTAATTTATATGTTACTTGTTGCCGATGTTATAAAACCATCGCGCCGGCCAACAAACGGCATTATTTGATACAGGATTATAATACGGGGCCGACAATCGCCAACGTCCGCTTCTTTTTCGTTGCAACGACTTCGTGATGCATTTATATCGGCACTCGTGTCATTTTGCATTTGCGTTTCGATTCGATCGTACAGAGTGGATCGATGCGCACGTCTTTATGCGCATATTGAGTCACGTGACAACTTGAAGCTTTCATTCATGCGTACTCGGTTTGAAAAGAATCTAATTGGCACTTGTTGATTTCCGACAAATTTAGTAAAAGTTTCATTCAGCTAACAATTACAAAGGTATCTGTCAAAATGAATATTTGACAAACGATGCACTTTAACTGTAACTGTTCCTACGTAACTTTCGTATTTTCCGAAAACCAGAAATTGCGTCGCATTGCTAACCTAAAAAATGCAACACGAATCGTATAAACGTACGACGCATGCGCCAGCTGACATTCCTCAAAATTAAAGAAACGTAGAAAAACTTGGAAAGGTTAAACAGGTTTGAAAGAAATTAACGAATACCATTCACCGATATAAAAGCTCCTTCTGTCCTGCAATCGTTGGGTAATTGCTGTGATTACGGGCATAATAGAAAGAAACGTCGCGACGTTCGATTGCGCGACGGTTCGAACGTTTTTCACGGGCGACGTAACGAGATTTGCTTTTTCAAGTTGCGCGAGACCGGTCACGACGACGGTAAATTGACCGATAATGTTGCTTGGCACTGATTGCTGGATAGCAATGATGGATGCACGGGGGGCGTCCCTCCGCCAGCTCTGTCCTTTACCGTGTACGCCAAGGTCGCTAACCTCACCGAGCCCTCGGGTACTCTTTGGCGCCACACTCTCTTCGTACTTTTAGCTCGACTCACCGTGTTGTCCCGACCAGCGAACAAAACACCGTGCCAGCCACGATGGAACGTCGCGATTCTCTTCTGGGTTAGAATCCTCCGGGGGAGAAGTGTCTAGGATTTATACGAGGGAGGGTCGAAGGATACGCGTCGATAGTAATCGATGTAAGTTCTCGAGGAGAATGTCGATTATCCGTGGCTATCGGAGCAATTTGATTAATTTTCTCGTTGTTAGGTTAAGTATTATCGCTGCTGATGTTTCCGTGTGATTAATGTTCGTATTGTTAAACTCGTCTCGCGGTGAGGTTAGATTATCGATAGTTTGAACGATCTCTTGTTTTTATCGATCGACAGTGATTTAGGCGGGAAAATGTACTTCGTGTAATACGTCGAATGAATAATAGCAAATATATGTAGTTGAATTTAAATGCATCGAAATACCAGGATAATTTTGTTAATTAGATAAGTATTTACGTGAAGACTGTAATATGGATGTTAATCGTGTAACTGAGTTACTATTCACCGTTCGTGTAAGTGTACGTTAAATTATCGTCGTGTTTTTTCTTGTTGCAATATACGTATAATGAAAATATGACAGGAATATCATGACTAAAACATGTTAAACAGTTTATGGTTTCTAAATGGCGATTAAACTTTTACTTTTAATAATTACACATCGTATATTCGAGTTACCATATATTACCATATATTTGAGGATTACTTGAGAATTAATACATACCATTAAAACCAGTTACCTTTACGTTTTAACGATACGATATCCTATTTATGTACTGCGTTAAACGAAAATAAAAAGTCTCTAAAAATATTCCCATAAACCCTTTACAAATATAATTAATTTCACTAGAATCCTTCGGTAAAGGCTTCTTTCCAACAACGACTTACAATTATATATTTACCATCTTTACATTCTCAACTTCGACAAAGTAAGGTTAGGTTTTAACTCGAAATTTTTACCGAAGAAAATTTCGGAATTTTTTCAGCATTCGAAAATGTATACAGGTAGGAATGCATGGAAAATGAATCGGTGTCAATCAACAGCCGGAAGGTGTGTGTCTTCGGTCCTTGATCTCGTTCCCTTTTAAGAGCCGCGAGTAAAATCTCTTTTTCTCCTGTTCTTATTATCATTAATATCACTGGTCGCACATCGCTGTTCCACTGAAACCCATCGCGGAATGCGAGCCACTCCGATTTCAACCGCAGTTCGACCGGGCAAAAATTCTTAACATTGCTGAAACCGGCCGATGAGGTTATCGCATCATCCGTTCGATACGGGCCTGTAATTACGAGACGCAATTACATAAACCGCTTTTTTATCTTCGTTAATTAGCCACGCGCGCATCCAACGCTGCATTATAATATTGCAGATTACGCTTCGTTTCTGTTCGCTAATCGAACGATCGTTTCAATCATGGTACGTCGGTAATAATTCGAAATTACATAGCCTTTGTTCGTGTTGTAAAATTTGCTGTTTTTTGTATTCACGTGGATGGAATGTTGGTCTTGTTAGACAGGGAAAAAAAATGTAGTACGTGTCGAGAAAATATATAGTTGAAATCGGAATTCGTGTCGCCATCTCGTTGCTGGGAAAGTAACGGGAATACATATGCTCGCTGGATGATAAATATGTAAAAATTTATTAATTTTTTAAAAGGTTTTAACAAATATTTGGATAAGTAGAATTTCTATGAAGTTTCAGGAAACGTGGCGTATTCATATATGAATAATTCAGGTGGAATTTATAATGCATTGTAGCCGTGTAATCATTCGTGTGATGTACTTTGGAGATTTGTATATCATTAAGTTTATATTTCATGAAGAATTTTTGCCGTATAAATTTTTTAGAAATTTTACAGTCTGTACTATTTTTAAATCTATACCGCAGACGAGGTACAGGATAAACCTATCACCATACACGAGGTACAGGATAAACCTATCACCATAGACGAGGTACAGACTAGACGTATCACCCAATGCAGTTTTTTGTCCACGTCACAGGAGCTCTAGAGCCCCCTTACCATTTTCGTGTCGCACCCAACGTGACCGATTCAGCATAGAAGAAGATGACAACATTAGTAGTGGTTAGAATTAGAACTAAATGTAATTATAAGATGGGATGATAAGAATTTTATACTTCTAAATGTATATTATATATTAATTAGGTTGAATTTCGGGTTTTTCTCGATTTTTACGCGTTCCTAACGATATCCGACATGGTTTATTCAATTTTGTAATGGAATATTATTTAAAGAATGAGTGTTGCGCAAAAAGAAATGAGTATGGTGTGTGATACATGAATAGAGTGTAAAATGGTGTGAAACAATACTGGCATGTTGTAACCTTTTGTAAATACATTTTTTACAGTTATTTTACAATAAATAATTGATTTTCTGTTAAATAATTGCATTACATCATTTTTCCCGATATTGAAATCCTTTCCCTGATTCCTGTGGTGGCCTGAAACTTCACTCTTTAATTTAAACAAAAATTTAAATTGTTATTTAACGAGAAACACTAATTATTCTTCAATCAAAGTATTTGCAAATAAAACAGAAACTTTAATAAATTGATAAATAAATAAATTAATAAATAAAGCTGCTTTTTCCGCTTTGAATTTCGAACTTGGAGATCGTTTGCATGTCTAAGAAGTGGTTGACTTGCACTACTGGCTTACTTCGAAAAATTTCAAGCCTCTGAGAAATCGTTGACTTGCACTACTTACTAATTTCGACAAAATTCGAGCGTCTGAGATATGGTTGAGTTTACTACTAACAAATTTCGATGTTTGACTTATGGTTGACTCGCAGGAAATCTCAGAAAATTTTCATATTTCTGCGATTTCCTGCGAGTCAACCATAAGTCAGACATCGAAATTTGTTAGTAGTAAACTCAACCATATCTCCGACAACCAGTTTCGACGTCTGACTTATGGTTGACCTTCCTGATTTTCGTTCGATTTTCGATTATCCTGCGGGTCAACCATAAGTCAGACATTGAAATTTGTTCGAGTCAGTAGTGCAAGTCAACCATTTCTCAGACGCTCGAAAATTTCGCAATACGCAAGTAGTGCAGGTTAACCATTTCTCAGGCATTCGAAATTTTTCTGTGCCCCTAAGCTATTTTCGCGCAAATCTCTAAGTTCTCCGCTCGAATTTCGAGATTTTTACGTTCATATTGATTTTTACACGTTCCTAACACTATCCGGACTTAGTTTACTTCATTTTTTAATGAAATATTATTCAAATAACGAGTGTTTCGCAAAAGGATGTAGATTTGGTGTGTAAGGGATAAATAAATAAACTGTAAAATGCTGTAATGCAACACTGGTATATTGTAACCTTTTGTAAAATACACTTTGTACACTTATCTTACAATAAATAATTGATTTTTTGATAAATAATTGCATTTCTTGATGTTTCCCGATGTTGAAGTCCCTTCCTTGATTCCTGTGATGGCCTGAGAGTTCCATCTGTAATTCACACAGAAAGAACATTAATTTTTCAATGGTCAACTAAAGTTATAAACAATTTCTAACTAATCTACTGAATGCAATTGTTAATTTAATGCAAAATTAATAAAATAAGCTGTTGTATTAAGTTAAATCATGCAACAAATTTATTTAATATTTCCAATAGTTATAAACTACCATATAAATTGTTATTTGACAAGAAACACTAATTAATCTATAATTAAAGTACTTGAAAATAAACCAGAGACTTTATTTTACTTCTACATTATTAGTAATGTTAAAACAATTAAAATTTTGTTGTAAGTATCAATTTTAAACTACTTACTACATGCAATTATATTCTAATTTACAATAACTATTATTAAATGTAAAAAATTCGGAGAATTTCAATTTTAAAAATCAACTAACCTCATAACACTTCATTTTTGACGATGCTCTCGATAATACTCTCGATCCTTCCTTCTGTTGTAATGAACTATTAGCGAAGGCGTCATAACTTTTCCTTCATCTTCCACTGTTAGATCTCGAAGCCCACCAGAAGCCTCAAGATTACATACTTTGCCGGACAACATCTTTATCTACGGATTTAATTATTAATTTCTTTAGCGTCTGCCGACTTTACCATGTTATATAATTCCTAAACTCACCGCTCTATTAACGTAGAGGGCAGAACGAAACCTCTGATTTTTTGCACGATCGGTATTTCAGAACGTGAGCATAAAGTCCCATAAGATCAGAGATCTATTTTATACCTTATCTTACATTGCAACAACTTTAAACAAATTATACATAAAGTTAAAATTGTACATTTCACTTTTAACAGCTTCGATTCGAATTGTCAAACTTTGTTGACAACAGAATTATAATTTAATACACCTTTGTCTGGACTTTTTTTTTTTTTACAAATGTTTCGTGCTCCTTTATCAAGCATTCTGTATTTTTCAAGCAAGAAATAAAAAATTTTCTAGCCTGAATATATTTTGTCCCTTTTACGAGATGTGCGAGCGCCATCTGTTGGCTGTCTAGGTTCATGATCGCACCCACAAGATAAAATGAAGTTAGTGAATCGTGCGTCAAGTCACGGGAAGTGTGCGCATGTTATTTAAAGCTCACTGACGTGTGTGTACAATTGCGCGCGCAATGAATCAGGCACCAGTGTCGTGTATTCCAGCCGGGAAGATGTCAAAGGCGAAGAAAGTGCTAGATGAGGCCCGCGAGATCCAGAATCCGGAGCTGGATCTCGCGGACAAGGGTATCTCGACGTTCGAGGAGATGCCAGGATTGCGTGAGTCTTCCATATCCTCGTGGGTCCCGTTCCGTTCGCCAAATTAGGCAACTTGTCTTGACTGGTTTTTTGGAGCGGATGGAAATGCGAAGTAGCCATTTGTCGCTCCCCCACGAGGTGGGCGTACCCACGCATGCGCGCGAAATTATTTAAAACGATAAAAACAATACGAACGTAAACGATAGTATTGCTAACAAAAATACCTTATTTTTTAAACTTTCAAACATAAATATTAGTGTGTGTATCAGTGTGATTGTTATGGAATATTGTTTATGATATTTGGCGTTTTGGAACTGGATTTGTAAAATGTAAGATATAAAAGGTGGTATGTTAAAGTACTCTCATGTTTCAGTGACTATGGTCAACATCACTAGATTGACTCTGAGTCATAATAAACTTACAGGTAAATTTATGCAATGCTGTAATGTTTGTCAGTGATGAATTGCATTATCTACTTAATTTGTTTTCTTTGTTCAGCTGTACCACCAGGCCTTGCAAATCTAGTCAATCTGGAAATATTGAATCTATTTAATAATTATATTACTGAGCTTCCAATTTCATTGTCACAAATGCCAAAGCTAAGAATTCTAAATGTAGGGTAAGTTCTTTGCTTGAATTATTATTAGTCTTTAAATACTTATTGAAGTACACTTCTAGGATGAATCGATTAAATGTGCTTCCACGTGGATTTGGTGCATTTCCAGTATTAGAAGGATTAGACTTAACATATAATAATCTAAGTGAGAAGAATCTACCAGGAAATTTCTTTATGATGGGTTGGTATAAATTCAATATTTGAAAATTATATTATCATGCTAGAAAAATAAAACCAGAATATTTGACTTCTCAGAAACCTTAAGGGCACTTTATTTGGGTGATAATGACTTTGAATATCTACCAAGTGGGATTGGGCAGTTAAAGAACTTACAAATTGTAAGTGAAGTAACGAGAAACACCTTTATATTACATATATTTTTTCTTAAACACTTGATTTTCATATGTATTCTAGCTTGTACTAAGGGAGAATGACCTAGTTGAATTGCCGAAAGAAATTGGAGAATTAACGCGGTTGAGAGAATTACACATTCAAGGAAATCGATTGAGAGTTTTACCACCAGAAATTGGTACATACTTGTTAAAATAATATCGTATTAACAAATTGTATGAACCTTGAGTGAAACAGTTTAAGTTTAATATTACAGGAAATCTGGACTTAGTAAGTAATAAAGCAGTGTTTAGAATGGAATTTAATCCATGGGTTACGCCAATTGGCGATCAATTGCAAGTAGGCATATCTCACGTTATGGATTACATTCGTTCTGAAACCTATAGATAGTGAGTATTATATGTTTTTCCTTTAAATTTAGAAGTATATTGTAATACTTAACGACTACAAATGTTTTTTTAGTGTGTACAGTCGACACCAAAATGCCAAAGGACCACCACCGCCTATTGAAAACGACAAGAGTAAGAAAATTTCTCGTCTTCGTTAAAATGGAACAGGAAACAATTAACAGCTCGAGAAATATTTTTAAACTAACACAATTTTCTTTTTAACCCCTTAAGTGTCCAAATAAATTTGAAACAATCGTCTAAATAATGCCCTTTTTTTTTCGTAAAAAGATTGGGTAGTAAAATTATTTAGATGTTCAAAAATTGACTATATTTTGAGCACTTACTGAGTATTATTGTCCACAAAAGGACTAAATTTTTTTAATGAAACAAGTCTTTTAAATAACATAATTTTTGAGAAAAGTGGTGTTTGGATACTCGTCTGTTTTATTCAATACCATTGAACTAAAGGTTTCTTTATTATATCTCGTAAAACGTTATTAATCACTTACCAAATACAAGATTATTGTTATAAAACCAAATAATAGTCACTAAAACAATACTAACGACTCTAACACGATTCAGTCAAAACTAACGCCAGGGAAAAACTCTTATTACGCTTTTCTTCCCTTCCGCCATATATCCACGATGTATTTTGAGATATTTTCAAGTATTTTTATAATCCACGCAACCTCTCACTCGTCTATGCCCCGATATAAATAAAGTATCGATGGTCACCATGTGTCATCGGCCGAGAATTTCTATCCCTATTGACTCTCACTTTCTCTTTCATAACTTTCTTCCTGCTTCTTATTCCTGGCTGGACACATAAGGGGTTAATTCCCTCACTGCCGATAATTTCATAGCTATAACATATTTGCAATCAAAGTGGTGCCTTAACTATTAACACAGAAATATATTTCTAATATGCATTCGAATTTTCAATGCATACATGTAACATGCAAACATATTTTAATGATTTATGTATCATACAATGTATTGTTATAAGGCCTAAAAAATAAGCGATATTTTTATAACGATTGGATAAAGAATATAATTTATACAATAAACTATACTTTAGAATAAAATTAGGAACTCTTTTCACTTGTAGAAGTAGTAATCCCTATTTGATTGGTTTCAGTTGTGAAGTTAAATTTTCATTGAACATTTCTTTCTTTTAAACCATAGTTAATTTACCTCCTACTGTAGACTGGGTATAACTGCATGCATTTCCTTCTCGTATTACGTAATTAACTGGATGCAAACAACCTACATAAATGTGTTTGCACATATGAGTGTGCTTTTTGGATACACGCAGTGTTTATTTAAATATGCACGATTTCGGTTCATTAGTGTCGATATTTAATAATGTTGCATGAAAGAGTGAAAAATAACGAATCGAATTGAACAAGATGCTAAAAGGAAAAAATAAATCGACGAGGATGGGATTCGAACCCACGCGTGCAGAGCACATTGGATTAGCAGTCCAACGCCTTAACCTCTCGGCCACCTCGTCTGCTTGTACGTACCGAAAAAATGTTGTTGGAACAGGGGTGACTATGTCCTGTGAAATAAAACTACTTCTTAGAGTCCAATAAATACGATAACCTTCAAATATATCAATATTGAAACCTACAAGTTTGTGAATCTACAATAAGAGCGTAAAAAAGTGTGGAAATCTGGCAATATCTATTCAATTATAATAACGTATAGATCTATAATATTTTTAACGATAAATTTAATACATTAACCTACTTATGTTATAGAATTGTATTAATCGTATTCTATTATTCGTTAAACAACGAAAATAGTGACTGTGAAGCACGTCAATATATTCAAATTAATACAATTCAATTTAATATACTGTTTATAAAAATAGAAATTAAAAGTATTGCGTTATATTTATCAAAAAATTGAGTTTAATTGTAAATTGTAACAATTACTGTAACATGCAATTTATCGAATACATGAGCATTATTGAAAGAAATCAAACAGTGTATCATTCATTTATCCTCAACAATCTCCTTATCCACTGCAACTTAGAAAAACAAAATTGCAGATAGAACAAAATTCTTCGAATTAAATCGCCGAATAGTTTATTATAATAAATACCATTTCCTAGCAACGTGAAACAAAATTCTTTCGTATCATGTTTCGCTCATTCAGTTGAATTCGTATGTTCGTCCTGCCAACAAGACCGTTCGTCTCACCTTTATTTCTACCGAATTATTAAAAAACGCCATCATGGTAATTACTCCTTCATTTATAATTAAACGTACAAATAATTACTTATTGAAAAAAATCGATATTTTTTAAATCTAAATAACTAACGAATCCTAACATTGACTAATGCAAGAAGAATGAAATATTCAAAATTTATTATTAATTTAAACTAATAATTAAATCTATTTTATGAAATATTAATAAAGAAAATGGTTATTCCATTAATAGCCACATGTTAATTTTTATTAACAGCTGGAAACAGCGTCAAATTGGTACTAATTAAATTAATACAAAATGAAGATTAGTTTTGTTAAGAATTTCTTCAATTTATCAGCGTGAAGTACTGTCAGTCCATATCGGCCAAGGCGGCGTCCAAATGGGAAATGCCTGTTGGGAACTGTATTGCCTAGAACACGGCATACAACCTGATGGAATGCTTCCACCTCAGAGTTGCTCCAGCGACGAAGGTTTTCAAACTTTTTTCAGCGAAACTGGCGGTGGAAAATATGTTCCACGAGCGGTATTTTTGGATCTTGAACCCACAGTCATAGGTGAATTTATATTACGAATTTTCATATAGATTTCATTATCACTGTCCACTTTGGAACGACGCTTCTTCGTTATAAATTTGGGCTACTTAAAAATTCTTACAGAATCATAACTTTTCTTCTGCTATAATTTTAAGTATAACTAGGGAACCATATTTTTTTGCATTTATCTTCAAACCTTAGAAATGAAAAACAAATCCTGACTTTTTTCAAAGCTGTGTGTATCAATTAATAAATTTAAATTTGTTAGTAAATATCAATTCTAAAAAATTATTATTTCAAGCATTGTTCATTCATGAATTATTCCTTTATCCTTAAAACCTTATAATAATAAATGAACTTCTACATTAACTCTAGAAAACCTAAAAGTATTATACAATTACTTTCTAACGTAAAAACTGACATAATATTAGTAACCTACCCAAGTTATTTATTATAAAAAAAAAAAATTTCCAAAAACTTCTTAAGATTAACAATGAATATTATCTAATACTTGTGAATGTATAGCACATACTTAACTTTCCGAAAAATCTAACAATACTGAAATTAACAACACCGATCCTCGTCAAATAAAACCAAAACCAACGTCTACCCCAAAAACTCACCCCACAATAAATTACACAAACATCAAAAACAAAAATTTTTTAAAAATCCCCCAAAAATTAACGAAAATATTCAAGCTACCCCATGGTCCTTCATTTCAGACGAGGTTCGAACAGGAACCTACCACCAGCTCTTCCACCCGGAGCAACTAATTTCCGGCAAAGAGGACGCAGCGAACAACTACGCTCGAGGGCATTACACCCTTGGAAAAGAGATAATCGACCTAGTTCTGGACAGAATTCGCAAAACAGCGGACATGTGTAGCGGTCTTCAGGGTTTCCTCATTTTCCACGCGTTCGGCGGTGGTACCGGTTCAGGATTCACCAGCCTACTAATGGAACGTCTCTCGATGGACTACGGAAAGAAGGCCAAGCTAGAATTCGCCATTTATCCATCGCCCCAAATTTCCACAGCAGTCGTGGAACCTTACAACGCGATCCTAACTACGCACACAACCCTGGAACACTCTGACTGCGCTTTCTTAGTAGACAACGAGGCGATCTACGATATTTGCAGGAGAAACTTGGACATCGAGAGACCAACTTACACGAATCTGAATCGACTGATCGGGCAGATAGTCTCCTCGATCACAGCTTCGCTGAGATTCGACGGAGCTTTGAACGTCGATTTGACGGAGTTCCAAACGAATTTGGTCCCCTATCCGAGAATCCATTTTCCTCTGGCTACTTACGCGCCGATCGTCTCCATCGAGAAAGCTTATCACGAGCAACTTACGGTCATGGAGCTGACTTCGTCTTGCTTCGAACCAGCTATGCAAATGGTGAAATGCAATCCTCAGAGAGGGAAGTACATGGCGTGCTGTTTGTTGTACAGGGGTGACGTGGTTCCTAAGGATGTCAACGCTTCCATCGCGACTATTAAGACTAAGAGAGCGATACAGTTTGTTGATTGGTGTCCTACAGGGTTTAAGGTAGATTTCTTGTTTGTTCTCAGAGATTAGTGGCGTTCAGAGTGATTTGATGTTGGAAATATTGAAGTTGGGGTGAATGGAAAAATAAGTCGAGGATGTAATTTTTTTTACATACGTGTGCGAAAGAAATTTTCATTCAATATGCATGCACTTCAATTTCTGAGAATTTTTTTCTCGTTTCAAAACCTCTTTCGTGTGATTTTCAATATTTTGAAGAATTGAGTATTTTTCGATCTGAAAGTTCCTTTAACGAATTAATTTTCTTGGTTCCAAATCTTTTTCATATAATTTTCAATATTTTATAGAATTGAGTATTTTTGGTTCTGCAAGTTCCTTTAACGGATTAATCTTCTTAGCTCGGAATGCTTTCTGTATAATTTTCTGTTTTGAAGAACTGAGTATTTTTGATCTTTCAAGCTCCTTTAATGGAATAAAAAAAATTTGGTATAATCTTTGGGGTTTCTATTTATTGAAAATGGCGCTTTGAATTTTAGGTAGGAATTAATTATCAACCACCGACGGTAGTGCCTGGCGGAGATCTAGCCAAGGTGCAACGAGCTATGGCGATGCTCGCAAATACTACTGCAATCGCTGAAGCGTGGACGAGATTGAACAGAAAATTCGATCTGATGTTCGGGAAACGTGCATTCGTCCACTGGTAAATTATTTATCGTGTTAATTAATTAAATTTCATTTCTCCCCACTCGTGTTCTTCCATTTTGGCTCTATTTCGTGATATTCCAATTCAAAAAATTGTATCTTTAATTTTGATTCTTTTTTTAAATAAAAATTCAGGTACGTGCAAGAAAGTATGGACGAAAGTGAATTTAACGAAGCCAGAGAAGACTTGGCCGCTTTAGAAAAAGATTACGAAGAAGTTGGTATGGACTCGACAGACGCTGGCGAAGGTGAAGATGAAAATTAGATAAAGAAATGTATCGTTGAAATAACGTAGGAGAACTGACGATTCATCAATTTTGTAAACGTTATACATTGTTTTCGTTGATTTTAATTGTATTCGTCTTGTACATTATTTTGATAAGTTCCTTTATTTTTAACGGCACATGTACACGTTTCTAAGCTTTTGTATTGTAAATAAAAATTTTCCTTTAATTTCACTATTCCTCGTTTTATTTCGTATTTAAAAAACTACGTGATTCAGGAAACTAAGAAATTTCTATTTGAAAATTTAAATAAATTCTCTTATGCACCGTCGACGAAATTAGAATTTCTACCATTGCCTAAATTTCAACTGCTAACCTAGCAAAATTTGAAATTCGAGAAAATCAATCCATTCACTTGCATTACTATTTTTATGAACGTTTCATCATTTAGAAATACTTTCTTATTTATAGAGGTGAAGGTGACGACAACACGACACAAATGTTTTATAGATATTACAGGCTTTTTATTGTGTAGGACAGCACGCGGCTACACGAATTATATTACATATGTATAAATTCGTAATCGGCATCTTTATAGTTACAGAGAACTCTTATCGCACATAGAATCATTTTTCAATCTCGAGGGTAAGGACAGGGTGACATCTTTTCTTGTTTCTTCTCTCAAACTGTGACGTAACGGACAGTATACACTTGGTTCAAGATGATATGAAAACGCGCATGCGCGCCCTCGCACTTCGAATCGTTTCCATTCGTAATAACATATACGCTCTCAAAACAGTGTTTCACTTTTTATGCGTATCTCGCCGAAAGCAAATCATAATAATATGAAGCTGATCGAGAGTCCGTCCGTTGTAAAAAAGGAAGTGTTCACGTGAAAAAAAAAATTTAAAAAAACAGTGAAGAATGATTGGGCGGGAATCTGAGTGAGAACCATAATGACGACAATGATCTAGTGACATCAACAGAGTGTCTGTGCATTCGATCCTTAGGACAATAATCGACATGTAATATCCTACGATATTGCATGTCTCTGAAGAAAATGTTTTTATCTATCAATTTCCCTTTTTTTCTCCTACTTACGCCCGGTGTCACGCGAAACAAACAGAAATAGCGGAAAGAATGCTAAAAAAACGACATTTCGCCGCTGACACTTCTCATCGAAGTCGAACGCGATTACGACTATTAAATTCTATTGTAAATAGAGTATCCTAATAAAAAGATTCTCGTTGCGCGTATCACGTGACTTTTATGCGTAGCTCGACACGCGCGATAATTAACAAATTCTTTTCTTTTAAAACTTTGTATTTTATAAAATTTCTGTCTTCACTCTCTCACACAAATACACACGCACACTGATTCTTTCACACACGTTTCTTCTTTTCTCTCTTTCTCGCACTGTTTCCCTTTCACACTCGACCGTTTTCAAGGACTTGTTTCTCTGTCTTTCTCTTTCCTAACCTCAACATTCTTCTACTCATCACCATCATTGTCATCACCATCTCATCATTTCTTTTTTGGATTGGCAGGCGAGTTAAAGCTGCCGCTCGCTGGACTAGAGATTTTACTACTGCTTTATTGCGCATCCGTTGTTCGACGACAATTTTCCTCTTTCACTCTACTGTGTGTCTCTATCTCTCTCTTTGTTTCTTTCTCTCTGTCGCTTTGCTCTCGCGGGAACGGCTAGGAACCGCAATCCCAATTTTCATAACTTCTCGTCTCTTTTCTTCCATGACTTATCATGCTTTTTCTTCTTTCCTTCCTTCTCTCTCCAGCGAATGTTTCTTTTTTTTCTTTTCTTTAAATATATACTTATGAGCACGTTTCCTCGCCACATGAACAATTTCCGTCCATGGACAATTTGTCTGCTGGGAAAGAGCTGCTCGATACTAACAGTTCTTTTTCGCCGGATTGTTGGGCACCATGTTGTGGAAAACGATGAACGAGCAATCATGATTTGCTTCCAATTGCAAAATTGGATAGAATGAAGTTGATATGACAGGTAGATATGTTTGTATCTTGTGATGCGTTTGTTATTCTTGTAAGACCATTAAAGAACAAACTAGAAGTTAGTTTCTAAACTTGTGAATGATCTGAAATCAAGCAAGCTCTTAATTGTAATTTGATAAACATTAGATTCTGGTCTTTATCAACTCAAATTTTGTGGAAAATAGAGTGGCAGCACAGTAACAGCGTGTCCTGAGGTTACATAATCCCTTTTCAATACTTTACATATCCCTAGATGAATTATTTGTAACATTAGAGTTATAATAGTATTTAAAGTCATTAAGACAAAGATTAGCACTAACTTTTTATCAATAGTAATAAATCTGTACTTTTAAAAAATATTGCATAGATTTTAAATATATCATAATATTTATTGGTAACATTGTAAGTTTGAACAAGTAGTTAAATAGAGTTTGATAACTTCAAGACACACCACAGCTTCATATGAAATCACTTTGTTCGTTGGACAGAAACACACAGTGTCTCATTATTGTCAATGTACCTTTGAAAGTGAAGTAGAATATGCAATTCCTAGCAATTTCACATTTATATTGAGGAAACATGACACCCTTCTGTCGAATCAGAATTACACGAAATGCAAAAATCTCTCTCCTGACTAAATTCATTTAAAAAAGAAAACTTATCTCGTCCATCACAATTCCTAATACTTCCTCGAGCAGACTCTAATTTCCACTAAACCGCGAGAGAAGCCGACACACAAGCGCATCACAAAGGACAATCCACCCTCAACAATCACTATTTCCTAAGAGTAACAAATCGGAGAAATACGAAAAATATACAAATCGTATCGCTCGTCCTTCTCATCCTCGCAAGTTCAAAACGTCTCTCTCTAATTGTGAGCAATGCTCAACGGTGCAAAGGCATAGAGCTTAGAGATCATCGGAACGAATGATCGGGAGACGAACTTCTGGCCAGGGCGATCTCTGTCGATCGATAGGAGGAAGCTCAGGCGAGCAACGCGAGTCACGCGACGCGAGATGCCGACTGTCGGTAAAATGTCTATAAGGCACGGCCTCGAGGACGCTCGTCTCTCGTCGTCGTAGGATTCCGTTTTATTTTTTTTTTTTTGTTTCTTTTGTTCCTCTTCTTTTGCGTCCGAGGGCCGGTTGGAGGAGAGAAACGTCGCTGCCCTTGGCGCGTCTCGCTGCTGTACGAAAATAAAGCGATCTCACGTGGAGAGGATGATCCTCGTGTACTCGATCGGCCGTAAAACGAGGAGATCGTCGTTATCGTTCCATGGCCGGTCGATTCGACTTTCTAACTCGCGTCAAAGGAACGCGAATGTGTTTGGTGAGAGGCAGTGATTGCTCGTCCAGGCAAATTACAAAACGGAAATCGCGTTTTCGAATTGATAGACATCGACAAAACGGTCGTGCGAGATGCTAGAAAATTCTATAAAACGCTTTTAGTCCATAACAAATGAGAAACTCGGATGGTCGAAAGAGGTTAGGCCACGATCAAAATTCGAGACATAATTTTTGTTCAGTCTACTTATCGTTAGTACAGCACTTGGAGTATTTGAAGAGGTCGAGGTTCCCATGGTCTAACGTCCACATGACTACCGAGCTTCTCAAATAATTCCCTTTTAGTCGTTAACACTGATAAAAGCCTCTAAACATTGTCCCTTAGAACGCTACGCAATCTAGTATATAGTAACTTCGCTTGTACTTTTTGTCGTCGATACGGTTAGGAATACAACGCGGAGGTTTGCGGTTAAAGATAATGTTTAGCATCTCGCTGGACCGTTTCCAATGATGAACAGGAGAGTATGCGAAAGATTCTAAACGTTTTTTATTGCCTTTGCTTCTAGTACCCGATAATTTCGTTGCAAACTGCATTCTTTTGGAAGAGTTCAATATTGCAGCTAGCTTTGTCAGAAAAAAGTCAGCGCATAAATTCCATTGTTCCTTTAATATATTCAATTCCAAAATGATCATCCAGTATTGTTCGATGCAGTTGATTAAATAGTTTCTTGGCTTTGGCTACAAGAGTTAAAACTTTATTCTGCAAATTTCATTCATTCATTCTGCAAACATTTAGTGCCACTTCTTTTTTTTTTTTTTGGTAATATCTCAACATTTTTTCCACTTTACGATTATCACCACACTTATACGTAGTTACAACACTAACGATACATTGAAACTCTTCCAAAAACAGCACTGTTCACATTCGAGAATCGTTAAGTTTCATCGTCAGTCTGATTTAACGCAAATTCTTCCGAAGAATCACATAATATCATCGACGTACGATTCGCGCGTTGAAACTGCCACAGACGAGTCTCTACATTCTTTTTCTCCATGTAGCAAATGGGAGGGGGAGTGGGGTTATGGGGGAGCGCGAACTCGGTAGAAAAACGGTAAAGTGTCCACGAAAAGATGGCAAAACAGAGGAATGTGGGTTTCTGATTGGATTTTGGGTCGTACCTCCACTTCCATAAGCCAACCTTCTCTAACACAATCATAGAAATAGGGCACACGTATTGTCATTATTGTCCGAACGCGACATCGACGAATCGGATCATACAGCACTGCGTGGCGGAATATTCGAACTGTGAGAGCGAAGTATCCCCGTTGCCCCCGTATAGTCTCACTTGCCATCTTCTGGTGGACGCACAGTACTAAAACGTATCGAAAACCATCGTCCATTTAAGGCTGACTGCGTGGAGGAATGAATGCGAGCCCGTTTTGAAACGTACGCAGAGCGGGGAAGAATCATGTCGCGCTGTTTCTTTGGTAATACGTACACGACGTTATTCATAGCAGTTGATTATACACACACCACAGTTACTTTAATGGTCACTCGAACCGCTTACGACATCAATTTATGCACACATATCCAAGCGTTATTGTCAAAAGTAACAAACGAGGAAGGAACGCGCACGCACGTTCATGCAAGCTCGAGGACACGGGTTACGACGCGCGGTCGTTCCAACTCTGCGAGAGCAAACTATAAGAAGACGAAGGAGGGAGAAAAAACAAAAACCTGAATAACACATAGATGAGAACCCAGGAGAGGGCGTTAAAAGCGAGATAAATCTAACCTACACGCGCCCTGGGCGCTGTGCCTTACAAAGACTCGCTTTCTCTACATAATCACACGAGCGTATTCTTTAATTATTAAATAAAATAGAAACGCGCTACGATCGATCCCGACCCAAAATTCTGCTCCAGATGATTCTCTATATTCGAGACGACGCGATCTGGCTTCTGTAGCGGAATAAAAAAAAAAAAAATAAAGAAAAATAATGGTACCCGTCGAATAGAGCTACTCTCCGTATAAGAATAACATAACGACCACTATTTTTATCGTGTAAAATCATGAATAATATTACTAATCGTACAAATAAAGAATAATAAACTAAAGGCTGAGAGAATAGTAGCAGCAGTAAGTGGTAATGATAGTAACGGTAGCGATAATATATATATGTTGTGTGTGTGTATGTGTGTGTGTGTGTGTGTGTGTATATATATATATAATATCGATTGTGAAAATATCTAACAAGGAGATTGGAAGACCTTCGAACCGTCGATTTAGCTGAGACTGTGAACACTGGTAGATTTCCTCGTAATGTTTATGAAAATACTGTATTCTAGGGACAGATAATTAATACTTTCTCAAAATATTCACAATGGAAGAGTACAATTGAGTAGAACGAACGTGTAAACAACGCACGTAGCGTAAAGGTGTCCCTGTACAATATTTTTTCTTCCCTGTTTATCCGTAACAAATAATTACATTTCACACGCAAAAACGTATGGTGAATGTTAAATAAATTTTATTACAAATATATTTTCATGAAAATGTTTTTATTTACTATTTAAGGTTTTCAATTTATTTACTATATATACAAATACAATAATGACATTACTTTTTACGGATAAACGGAAAGTGAGAAAACAAAATTGAGAGAAAAAAAAAAACAGAAGAATTGTACATATACAGGGGAATCGTTCTTCGACCTTTAACGTCGCGTGGTTATTAAAAACCTTCGATTGTGAATATTTTGAAAAAAAGAAAAATAAAGATACGATATAATACTTTCACACACACAAATAACAGAAATTTGGCCAGTGTTCAGAAGGCTCAACTACAATCGATCGACCGAGGATCCTACACTCTCCTCAAGATCAATGTTACTCTCTCTTCCCTTCTTTCTTTCTTACTTGGTTCTCCACTCATTCTCTTCTATCTCTCATACGATCACTCATTTCCTCAGTTCTCTGTCAATCTCGAAGGCGTACACGCGTACAGCAGAATCTTTAGCGTCACTTGTCTGAGACCGATGTACAGTTTCAACCGACAATTGTGCGAGTTTTCACTGACGACACACTTGTGGACAGCGAACCACTGACGAAACCAGGACCCCAAATTCTTGTCCTCTTGATGATCACGAACGTAGATCCAGTGTTCTCGTCTTGCGATTGTGATAATTTTTTTAGTGGCAGTGAACGCATATTCAGCGGACATCAAATTTACTCTCGTATCCTACTTGTTCGTCGTCGAACATCCTGAGAATCCCAAAATTCCTTCTTCGCCGTTACATAGGACCAAATCTGTAGAAAGAATCGGCAGTGGAGAACAATACAGTCGAGATCGCTGAACGTCGAACGATTCCGACTTATCCTGAGCACAGAGTTACTCCAGAGGAGACGAGAACACCGGGAGAGGAGACCCGTAGAGTCGAGGCGGAGTCTGAATTCTCGCCTGTGCGTGTTCCGAGGAGACGAGTAAACGCGTTCATGGCCGGGCATCGCACAACATCAACCTCTGGAACCGTTCTTTTCGCGGATTGGCCGCGCCGCCGTTCAGGATCTATAGATACGGATCACGTCCCTGATGGTCGCTCGACATAGAGGACAATGTCCACCACCTTTGCCACACCATTGCTGTATAGCACAGGGATAGCACATACACATGTGGCCGCACATGTACAAAACGCTGTCGATACTTCTTTCGTAACATACTGAACACTCGCTCGGTTGTCCAGGTGTAGGCTGCAGGCTCTCGCTCCACTGTTGCAGGTGGGAAGACGCTTGGGAGGTAAGAGTGCCGTCTAGGCTTTGATAATTCACCGGTTCGACGTAGGTAGAGGAGCCTGTACTGGCCATGGTACCCGTTAAAGGTGGCGAGGACTGTCTGGAGGATCCAGGATGCGACGTGGACGCTGTTGATGCTGTTGCTACCGCTGCCGCGGCTGGAAGGTGCGCCTGTTGATTCCTGTGTCCGGCGGAGACGTACGTGGGCTGAGGAGTAGACGAGGACGGCGTGACGTAGCTTGTCTGAGGTGGAAGGTTTACCACTAGAACCGTTCCTCCACCTATGGCCGGTTTGAACTGAACCATCTCCGAGAATCTGGATAATTCCGTGGCCGCGTTACTGTGATTCGAGTGTTGCTGCTGTTGCTGTTGTTGTTGTTGCTGTTGCTGTTGCAGGACAGTCGACGGAGAAGGATTGGTCTGACGTTGTCGCGGAGGCGACGATGGTCTCTCGGCCAGCATTCTGACTCGCTGCGTGCTACCGTATACGTCGAAGAACGCCCATAGCTGGAGACTCTGGTCTACGTGTAACACCACGTTCGGTGGGCCGCCGTTTTTACTCATTTGTACCTCGCCGAAGTGAGTCACTGTGAAGGCTATTTCGTCCCCAGGTTGAGGATTCGACGCTACGTCTTTGAACACGACCCAGTACTCCGGACGATCTAGAAGCAGGTCGCTGTCGTCTGGTAGGTCCTCGGCGGTGATTCGAGCTGGGTCGCAGGATGTTAGACCGAGGGCTAGAGCGCCGAGGTACAACGGTTCTGTGGCTAGGATCTGCACGACCAATCGTTCACCGAGTAACAACGGTCGACTCGTGAACGCGTAGCCGTGACAGAACTCGATGTCCGTTCGCGTCGCCACGCATTGCTGGTTGCTGAAGAGGATGTTCCTGCCTCGAGTCCTAGAACACGGAGAAACAAGGAAGCTGTTAACGAACAGTCTACTAAAATGGATGCTTCGTGATGGTTGGAAACGGTGGTTTCAAGTAGAGGTAGAACTGAGAATTGTTTCAGATGAAGATAGAAAGGGAAGCTTGCCAAAGAGTGTTTCAACGATTATTCTTACTGGAAGGCTCAACAGTATGTAACGGAGCTTTCAAGTGAGAATTGTTAGGAAAGTATACTTAGAAATTGGTTTGAAACACTGTGAAAGTTTCCAAGTAATCGCATAATACATTGTAAGCTAGACAGGTTGGAAGATTTCTTTTAGAGCTTGCTTTAGCACAGAGCAAGTAATTAAAATATGCATGGTTTCAATTTGGAGTACACTGAAGCTCCCGAAAGGACTCTGTTAGTATTCAATCAGGGCACCTGATGGAAATCGATGCGAGCTGGAGAACAAATAACACCGGAAGACTGTTCTAACTGTACAATGTAGCTACGAATGAATCGATAACACTCTAATTTCACGATTGAACTCAAGTAGACTTCTTTGCAAGAAACTTTAAAGGTAATATTTTCAAAGCTGTAAACAATTTTTAGTTTTGGTTCTGAAATTCTTAATTTTTAATTCGAAAAATCTGAATTTTTCAATTCAATTTCTCTTGACGAGTACTACACACGCCCCCGACATTTTTTCAGGGAAACACCGTGGTTAAGGGGTTAAAACACGAAGTCGTCCAACCAGGTTGCGAAGCAACAAAGGAGATCGGCGAGAATACTCACGGGTGGAAGGGTAACGGCGTGAAGATGACACCGGCAGGCTGAAACCTAAGACCGGGCAGCTCTACGTCGTGCTCATGATGGATCGACATGCTCTGCATGGACGGAATGACCCTTTCGAGGTGTCCCTCCCCACGGATGTCTCTGCTCGCGTTGCTCGCGTCGTCCATGGCCGTGTGCCTGCTGTGCTGTGCATTGTCCTCGTTGCTATGCTCGGCGCCTCTCCTGATGTTGTTGAAATGTTGCCTGTTGGGATCGACGAACTCGATCGCTGTACAGTTGCCGTACACGTCGATCAACGCCCATAGAGGACCCCGGGTCTCGACACCGCCGAAGAACACACCCTTCTCCTCCCCGTTCATACCGAAATGAACGTCTCCGGCGGACGTGACGTAGTAGAAGAGCACCGCGCCCCTTTCAGCCAGTCTCTCGGTCATGGCCTTCGCCCAGTAACCGGGTTTGTTCGTTAGGTCTGGACAGGCGTACCTTGGCAGGCCGTTTTGCAGGTTGATCGGGTCGTTGCTGGTGAAACCGAATCGGATCACGCCGCTCCAGTTGTTCGAGAGCTCGAGAAATTTCACGCATACCTGCAATTGAAGATTGGGAAATGTTGTTAGACGATTTGGGGAGAGTTGGCGGGGGAAGTAGTGGGTTATTGCAGAAGTTCGTGTCGATATTTTGTAATTTATGATAATTATAAATATAATTGCAAATTATAATTTAACATTTCTAACGAATCTTTAACTTTGATCAAGGAAAACGTTAGTACCTTTTCATTCCACAATTATTTTCTATTTTTTCTTTTTTTCTTTTTTGGTAACAATATTATGTCGTCTCTACAATATTTCCCTGAATTTTCATTGAAATCTGTTTTGCTTTCGGCACGAACTTATGGAAGGATTAAGTAGCAGCATTGATCGATGCAGCGACACGTTTCAGGTTTTTGATTAGGATCGAATTAAAGTTAAGGCTTCCTGCAGCTCTGACTGAGGTTTCTGTCGATTGTCTATATTTCTTCTGCAGACTGTAATTATTGTTGGTCAGTCAGGGAAAAAGAGATAGAAAGTTGGGATTCGAAGGTAGCAGGTCGTTGAACCTTTCGTTAAAAGCCACGCTGACCTGCTGTTTCATGAAGATTTGAAACAGAGTAACTGTCTGTCTTGTACTTTTGTATAATTGAATCGATAATTTTAGAAATTTGTGATTTTTAGAGCTTAGTATTTAAATGACATGAAAATGTTTTGTTCAATTGATAAATCTGTGTAGTCCACAGTGTCCAAGAAAGAATCTAAGTGATGAATTAGAATACCAATGATTTAGGTGAGCTATGAATAATAACAGTAGACACTTAATCCATTAAAATCCAAAAAATTTCCTGTAATTATCCTTCCATATCATTCACCTATATATCAAATGCTTCAGCAGTTGAGCAATAAGATGAACAAGAATTCAAGCTATCAATTAAAATATTTCAAGACCAACAATCTCCCTGAAAATTACTAGCATTCTATTGGAAGATCGATATATCATAGAAAGCAAACGAAAATGCGGTGTCTTATAAATGGTGACCATGAGAATGCTTTTTAATAGGCCACAACTACCTGAACGTGTTCACCTTTATGCTCTTAGAATTCTTATGACACGATCTTCTCTACTTTCCCAATGAAATTTAAACAATTTCTCTAATGTTTCTTTCTTTTTGTAATTTCATTTATTCTTCGATTAGATACTGCACGTATCTTTTGTACAATTTACAGACTGGAGTGGCGCACGATTTCATAGACAACCAGAGGTCTTTTTCGCTACCAAGTTCGGCCACGTTATGTCACGAGGCTGAACGTGACGAAAATCCTAAAGGCGATAGTTAACGGGGGGAACAGTTACGAAATATCGAGTTCGCGTCGATGTTCTTTTTCCTAGAACCGAATGTCTCTCTGCCGGTGGCTTTGTCTTTTTAAACGGACCCTCCTTCACGCTTTACAATTCTCCGTGACGATCGACGAATCGGGAATACGGTGAGCGCTGGATCGCGGTTCGAGCAATTTCGAGGGAAAAATGGAATGGAAAAAATTTCAATTTTCCTGGAAATGAAGGAATCTAAATGAAAATTGAAACGAAGTAGAGAAATTTCGAGGGAAAAATGAAAAAGGAAAAATTTCAATGAAAACTGAAGTGAAATAGAAAAATATTTCAATTCTCCTGGAAATGAAGAAATCTCCATGAAAACTGACATGAGATAGAAAAAATTTCAATTTTCACGTTTTTCACAATTATTGCTACGATATTTTTGATCGGTTAATTATGAGATTAAAGTGAAAAATCGGTAAATATCGACGAAGAGGAATTTTATTTTTATTGTTATTTTTTGTAATAGAGATATTTTTGGACGTTTCATCCTGTTCATTCAGGAGCAAGGAAATAATAAGAGTAATAGTAAATTTTCTGAGAAAATGCAATGCCTAGAAGGCTGCAATTCCATTGAAAAAGAATTGAGAAACTGGTAAATAACAAAGTAAGCCGTAAGAGATTGTAAACGAATGAAGAAATAAACGTGGAGCATGACGGCATAGTAAGTAGAGATTTTTAATTTCTCGTGAAGGAATTCAAAATGTATAATCTTCGGGACCAGTGTGCCCACGCAAATACCTCGGAATAATTCGTACCTTATCAGCCTCCTTGGACTTTCTGATTCTGTACCAAGTGGAATAGCAATCTAATTTCTGTCATTTTTAAATAAATTTCACAAATCCTTGTGACTTCTATTAAATCTCTAGACTTAAAAATTGGAACACTCTGTAAAAATCTATCAAAAGAGATATTAGACAAAGTAGGGAAATTACAGAAAGTAGAATTCTAATGGAAACCATTTTAACTAGACAATAAAAATGAGTTAATCTTTTGGTCTCTATTTTTTCTGTCACTTTTTCCATGTATTCGATATTAAAAATGTAACGAATTTGTCAAAAAATAAGCGAATAATTAATAAATTGCATTATCCAAGTATGTTACTTCAATTTAACCTGAGTATCCCACGGTAGATCTTGGAAATCGACTAAAATCGTCAGTTCTACTGCTATACCAGTTATAGAAAACAATTTTATTCTCAATTCTGTGGTACAAATCAGTCAGAGTGTAAACATTCAAAGGTGTTTAGTGAAATCCACGAAGAACCTTCCAACAATTCGCCCACGTACTCTTCAACGTCTTCCAGGCGAGAGACGAAGGATGAAAGAAAGAGGCGCGAGTTCGTATAGTCGATGGAAGAAATATAACTTGCCCAACTTTGGTTTTTTTTTTTTTTTTTTTTTTAAATAATTGACTCCATCGAAAACTTTTTACAAGGGCTATATTAAATCACCCTTGAACAATATAAAAGTATTTTTTCCTCTTAACTTCTTTGCAAAATGGCGGCGCTACAGCCACATCACCAAACCTCTATTTCCCTCAAAAACCAGAAAAATTCGATGCTTTCAAACCTTAAATAGCGACTAATACAGTAACAAACAGAGTCAAATGCGACATTTTTAAGTTTTCGATTAGAATTAAATCAAAGCCAACTTCACGCAACCTTAAAGTTTCACTTCCTTAAATTCCCAAATTTCCCTCGACTCTCTTCTGTAAACTTTGTCAAACCATAGTGTACACTTCGACACCTGACCAATTTTACCATTTCGCCATATTTCTTCCATCGACTATACACTGGTTGCCACGCGCCTCCACTTCCACTTCGCGAATCAGCTGGCGCACCGGCGTGATATCCCGGCGTCGCGACGTCGACGGGTCGAACCGCCGTCGTCCCACGCGAAACTCCGTTCAGGGTCGATCACACATCGATCGATTCGATAGACGGAACGGCGAAAATGCAAATGACGAAAGCCGTCGAGCGGAACAACAGTCACCCGATTCTCACAATTAACCGTTGCCCTGGTGTATACGATTTGCCGCGAGGGAACGAGGAAACGCGAGAAAAACGGTGCTTTCCACCGTGGGGAAAAATCTGTCGATTAATTGCGCCGGCCTTGGCGAGTTGTTGTTCTGCTCTAGTACTGATATAGAAAGTTCCACGTTGGATAACAGCCTTCGTGTGTTGATATTGCGATGACTATAGAGGAGAATGGACTGTTTGGTTTTCAAGATTTTACGAAGATACTTCGCGTTGTTGATACGAGGTTCCAGATAGAAATATTTTGAATTTCGCAGCACAGAGTGTGTCTCGAAATTGTGCATTTTCAACGAAATTGGGCGAATTTTTAAAAAATTACTTATACGATTGTCCACTGGTCTATTTTTATGCAAAAGTGTTACTTAATATGTGTTGTGTCATAATGTTAATAAATGTGTTTTCTTTTATGATTCGAGTTTATTTTTCTGTGATGAATATGTAAGAAGGAACGGAGGTTGGAGCATGGAATGAGTGAAATGTCATCGGAGGAAAATTTTTAATAATTTACCTTTTCACCGACCCGAACCGGTCGTGCACTGAAGGTGATGCCTCTGCAAAAGCTCTCGTACCTTCTGGCGATGGTCCCGCCATTGCAAAGTCTGACGTTCTCACCATGAACCTGATGGAACGTCAGTGGTGGCATATTATTGGTGCCTGCATTGGACGATCTCGGTGCTGTAACAATAAAATTAAACGCCACGTTAGTTTTACGTCTATATACTTTCGTTACACGTGTGACATAAAGCACGGTTCGCAATAAATAACTATGAAACACTTCTCTTCTTGAGGTGTAAGAAAATAAAAATTCAATTCTTAACGAAGATGAGAAATTCAATTAGGACACGTTCAGCTCTGAAAACCGGTAAAGGCTGCATTTTATTCAGAATTCAGCTCCTTTCTGCAGATCTAACAAACACAGTGTATGATTAAATCTGAAGAAAATTCTATTAAACTTGAACGATCTAGTTTCACCGATTATCATTCGAGTACTATAGCAATTCAAACAGAGCCTGGCAAAATATTATTTGAAACAGTAAATAGTAATTAGTTTTATTTTAAATCATGTGTGTGTAACTGTGAAAATAAAATAGTTTATTTGTTGCAACAACTTTTCAAAAGTTGTGAAACTAGTGGGGCTATTTTGAAATATTTTGTTTGTTTCAATTTATTTTCAGCATCCTTCATCCGAACCGTGTGTTTCAAATAATATTTCAAATATTTCCCCTCGAAATTTAACCCAGCCAAACACAAGGAAAAGAAAGGAGTTTCTGTTCCAGGAAATACACGAGCCTAATTCGAAGAATTCAGGAAAAAGGAGGGTCCGGGTCAATCGTCATCTATGAGAACAGGATTTAAATCAAATCCTCAGGTTTCCTCATCGAAATTCCCAAACGATTAACCCAAAATCCACAAAAAAAATTCCAGTTTCCTTCAACTTTCTTTGGTTTTTTTATTTAAGTCGTTTATGCACTCTCGACGTTGCATCTTCGCATAAATGGCGAACGAGGAAATTTGTACAAGGAAAGTCTTATTCACGGGAATTCCCTTCGAGG
>NW_017100942.1:544900-561601 GCF_001263275.1 Habropoda laboriosa
GAGTGAGATAAAGATGGCGAAACGTGGCGGATATCGAAGCGGATAGAGAGAGAGAGAGAGAGAGGAAAGATGGAATTCGATCGAGAAACTGAAATGCAAAACCACCTCCTCTTGTGGCAGCTCGAGCGTTTCCACTTCGGAGTTTCATAACTTCGACTCGTCGATCCGGAATGCGGGAGTGTTGCCAGGATATTCCCAGGCTGCGTCTAGGGTATTCCCAGCCTGGAAACGCCGCCATTCCCAATGATCCATGCGAGATCGAGGCGAGATCTGTGTTGTCCAGGATTTCTGGATTTATCGACTTCCCTTCGATTCAGTTTTCAATCTTTTGCAATTAAAACAGCGGATGTCGATTTTGCAGAATTTTTACAGTATTTTTTCTTTGTTGATTAGGTTAAAAAATGGTCGCTTTGTAGTTTGCTATAGATACTTTTAGTATCTCTGAGTTTGGTGGAATTTTTGTTAATTTTTATTTATTTTATTTGTGGAGCGATAAGCAATTCTACTTTTGGAATTTTTCGAAGTTATTTATTTAATTTTTGAAGAAATTTATAGTTGTTATATTAGTGATGTTGTCAACTTGATTTAAAGTTTGAGCAAAGTGGACGAGATATTTGAAAATTGTTGTATATTTTTAAATATCTTTAATTGCAGGAAACAGCTGATTTGATAAAAGAATTTAACGTGGAAGTTTGGAGGAAGTTGATAAGAATTGACAGTTACACTTGTGACAGTTGAAGATAGCATTTTATCTACTTCGTTCATGATGCATAGTTTAGAATTATATTCGGGTGACTCAAACGAAGGATAACAGAACTAGATTTCATTCAGTGTAATTAGAGTCTAGAATGTAACAGTCTCCGACGTACTATAATCGCTGACAGTGATTCGAATTTCTTCGGTACAAACAAAACAAACAACCGTCGTCACAATTCGTCATATCAAACCGTCTTCAGTCATTAAAATCCTCGTATTCGAATAAAAATTGTAAAATATCCTCTGTCACTCAATAAAATTCTCACAATTCCACTTTCAACTTCACAAAGAATTACCAAAAAAAAAAAAATCAAGGATCTTTATTACTCCAAAAAGTGCCACAAAAATTAAATTTGAATTTCAATTATAATCCAAATTTCTTACAACTGCAGTTTCAACTTCGCAAAGAAAAATTGCCAAAAAGAAAATCAACGATTTTTATTATTCCCAAAAGTGCCACAAAATTTTTTCCCCAGAAACAAATTCGCGCAATTTCAATTATAATTCAAATTTCTTACAACTCCATACTCAACTTCGCAAAGAAAACTTGCCGAAAGAAAAAAAAGAGCGATTCTTTGCTTCGACAAGTGCCACAAAATCTTTGTCACTGCGATGGTAATCAAAGTTGCAATCAGAAAAACAGTGTCACGGAATTCGAATAATTTCAATTGCAATTCGAGTATAGATAAGTTTAAAGAACCGAAGATTATCCGATCGAAAAAGGAGGAAGAAACGTGAACCACAACCGTCACTCGCGGCGGCCCACTTCCAACTGACTATCGATATGCGCACAGAAGCGGTTGTGTATCGTAGTCGATATCGTACGTGCGCCACGCACCGGAAACCACACGCTCCTCGAGCGGAAGTGGCCTGGACGCAAGGAGCATCGGCCGATACGCTTTCTCCAGGAGCGGATGCGCGCCGAAAAGCGCCGTTAACAGTGACCGGCAACAGGAAGCAGTCCGCCGCCGTTCCTCGACTTTTGCAGGCTTCCGCCGTTTCCTACGTTCGACGATTGGCAGCACTGGGCGAGTGCGAATTTTCCCAGCTGCCGGATACCAAGTTTCGCGAGCACCTTTTCTGTCTCTGAGGAGAGAGAGAGGACAGATTCAGAAACTGACCACCGCGAAAGGAGAACGGACTTCCGCGAACCTTTAGCCGTTTCCGAGTGCATTTTTGCTGAACGAGGTTATGAGAGGTATTGGGAAATTGGGTATTTTGTAAGAGGTGGTATGTTTGTTTAGTTTGCGTTATTTGATAGAGTGGAGTTAGAGAAAATTGTGGAGGAAAATTTTAATGGTATCCTGACACAATTTTTTTTTAAGTTTTGATAATGAGATATGAATGTTTCGTTATCAAAAATTTCAAAAATCTCAGGAAGAGTTAATTTAGAAAACTTTTGCACTGTTTAAGAAGTTATCCTAGGACAGGATCAAAATTTGAAATATCTCACGAAGCGTTAATTTAGACAAATTTTGCATTATTTAACTCTTTGGGGCATAATGGGGTAAAAAGTGTCCCACCTTTTTAGTACTTACACCTTGAAACATTAAGAAAACAAAACTGATCTAATTTAACCTGTTTTCACAAATTTCATGGCGAGATTATTTATGTCCCACCTAATAATTAATTATCTCGACATTTTTTTTTTAAGTTTTCGTTTTATGTCGCAATTCATACCTACTTTGTTACATTTTTTTCAAATAAAATTCCTGTGCAACTGGAGTCTGTTTTTGTCTTAAAATTCCGTGCTTCAAAGAATTAAGAAGTCATCCAGTGACAGGATTATTTTCCAAGTTGCAATTATTAAAATTTTGCTAACGAGGTTCGAATGTTTCTTTATCAAAAATTTGAAATATCTCGCCAAGTATTGATTTGGAGAAGTTTTGCATTGCTTCACAAGTTCTAGAATTTTATGACAGGATTTTTTTTTGCAAGATAAAGCTAAATAAAGTTAGTACACACATGTGCACCAAACAGACATCTCAAAAGTGCTGTATTTATCAAACCGGATAAATAGAACCTCACTTGAAACAAATATTGCCATTTACTTAATTTTTTTAGCTATTCACCAACTAAGTCGAGGTGAAAATCATGTCCGCCATTTCTAAAAATCATTAACATCTTAATTCTGTACTTTAAGTCCCAAGTTTTATCAATAAACATTGTAAATAGTGTATCAATGATTTATCTCTTTATAACCATAATAAAAAGGTCTTTGAAAAAAGAAAATACCTCTGAAAGAAATTTTCCAAAACGGTCCCAAAAATCCAACCTAACCTCAACTCCTCGCATGCTGCCCCCTACACAATTCCTCGGTGCGACTTAATCAGTCACCAGGGACCGCGGAAAAATCGCAATGGAACGGCGCAAGAAGTTGCGCCGGCATTAATTCGAGCCGCGATTAATCCGCTAACGAACCGAAACCGCGGCTCGCGTCTCTCGATCAGCCAAGGCGGTCACGATCCATGGATCACCGGCAAAAATAACACACGAACGGATGTCGGTTTCTCACGGTCCGGCTAAGGCGCGCATTATGAACCTGTCAGCCGACCAATTTTAATTTCCAATTCCTTCGTCACCCCGATACAAATCTTTTTCGTTCCTTCTTTCCTTTTTTCTTTAACATCTTTTTCTCACTATACCGTTACCACATTTCGCAAAGAGAGAAATTCACGTTGCGTTCGACGATAATGCTCGCGAGAGAGAAACGATCGCGTGCATCCTCTGAATGGCACGATCGTTCCGCTTTTTCTCGGTGCTTTTCAACGAGCATAATTGAGAGATCGTATTTTCACGCGGTCGAAACTTCGATCCGTTTCAACTTGGAAACGAAACAACGAGATTTTTATCGTTGAGAAAGCAGCGGAGAGACTTTGTTCTTTATTTTTTCATTTTTCGGTTCTAGCTTTTTGTTCCACGGAAACTGGTCTCGGTTTGTTGTTCGAGTACTTTACAAGAGTTTCGAGATTGAGAGTAGATTGGAGACTGGTGGTTGGTGTAATTGAGAGTTTCGATCCCCGAGGATGGAGTTTTTGCGGGTAATTGGTTGTAATTGGGAGACTCGAAGCGTCGAGAAGCTTTGATCCCGTGTTAAAGAGCCACAGAGTGCACCTCTTCAAGTGATTCGTTCGAGGATCGTTCCACCGCTTTTCAGAATTTCAGGTGTGATCTTTGCGCAACCGCCGAACTTTTCAATCTATCTATAACGATTGTAAATGAAATTTTTCGTTGGCAACATACTGTTGATAATTTGATTATTCAGAGCGGAGAATTAGAAATGAAAGAAATGTTCGGAAGAGAAAGTTTGCGAGTTTCTAACTTTTTTCTTACTTGCTTCGTAGTTTTTACTCGAGTATTTGCATGAAAAAGGAGACTGGATAATTTGTATCCGGTGAATTAGGTGTCTATTGTCTCGTTTATTCGTGAAATCTCACGATCCTTTAATTTCACGGTTCTCGATCGATTTATGTGCTGTTTTAACAATGGGATACCGTTAATATCGCGGATGCGTTCAATTGACTGCTGTACGTGCTATGTCGTGCATCGAAATTAGCTTCATAATTACCTGGATTCCATGCAAATTGGAATATTTCGTGAATTCCACGTATCTATGAAAGTCATCGATACTGAGAATTAATATTTCGTTCATCAGTAACATTTTCAATTCACTATTCGAAATATATATTTATCATTACTGACCATTATTGGAAGTATTTCATGAATCACATTAAAATTTTATTCGTTACTTTTTATTATTTTCATTTTGCACTTCTGCTCTTCTCAGCCCTTAAAACAACACTAGCCTTCTTCGTTAAACTTTCACGAATTTATTGCTGCCTAATTTTTAATTATTTTTCAATTATTCTCACATCGAAAGATACGAACAAAAATAAAGCAATAAAAAAGAACCAAGGATAACAACTAATGAAATAAATGTTACCAAATAACTAGCGACGAACCAAAAGCTGCCCAATTTGCAACTATGTAAAATGTATCTAATTTGATAATTTAATAATTTATTAATTTATCAATGATAATTTAATATTTAACTATTTGATAAATGATAATTTAGAAAGAAGGCCTTCGAACTTGCCTCACCAACATTACTCGATTAATTTTTGAAATTTCTTCGTAATACGATTCGGCCACTAAACCGAAGTATTAACCCTTCGTTCCTCGAGTTTACTTGTCATCCAAAATAACTGTCGCCAAGACTGCCTCGTAATAAGCGTACCAAACAGTTTCCTTCGTTTCGTATCAAAATATCGCATGCACAAAACCATCAACTATCCGCTGTAATAGACACGGTCTCGCCTAATCCGAGAAACAAGAAGAAAATCCAAACACTCTCACACGTCCAGCCTTGATCCCCCTTTGATCCTCTTTCGCGATTTAGGATCGCTTTACGTGGAAACCGTGTTTCTGATAGAGCAAAGCGGAAGCACATCGTGTTCTCCACCCCCGGGCCTCGCCGCGGAGGAGGCGACGATTACCAAGGGTTAAATGGAATCACGGTTCGTTTGGCGGGACAACGAACGAGAACGGCGGCGACGAACGAACGAACGAGCGCAACGGTACACGTCGCCAGATTCCCACGGTGAATCGCGACGCGGACTGCGCTTAGGAAACCGCGTCGAGGAAACACGCCTCGGCGTGGATAATCGTCGAGGACTTGCCACGACCGCACCAGTGGTTCAGGAATCGAACATCCTGTCCGAAATTTTCAGGTGGAAATAGAAATGTTCTGTTGGAGTCAGTGAGAAGGTATTGAAAGATGGTAATTCTTTCGTTTATGTTCGTCGTGGAGTACGAATTGCTAATTTTTTGAGACGTTCGGAACGGTGTGACCCACCGTGGGTCATCGAGAGAAGCTTTTAGTTTATGACGTGAGCCACTGATGGGTCGTTTCAATGTTGGACGATAAAGGAGATTGAGTAGATGACCCACGGTGGGTCATCGAGAGAAGCTTTCATTTTGCGACGTGACCCACTGATGAGTCATTCTAACGTGAATAAGCGGCGTGACCCACTGATGGGGTACTCCAACGTCGACGACAAAGAAGATTGAATAGACGACGTGACCCACGGTGGGTCATCGACTGATGGGTCATTCCAGGACGTGAAAATATTGAATAAACGGTGTGACCCAGCGATGGGTCATTCCAGGATGACAAAAAAATTGAATAGACGATGTGACCCACTGATGGTCGTCATATTATTGTACAATATTCTATGAAAGAAGACACGTATATTTAACAGATTAGGTTAGAAGATTAGAAACTGAAAAATGAAGTATTAGCGATAATAAACACTTGGCTAAATCTTCAAACGATTCCCGCGTGAAATCGACCAATCGACGCGCGCCAACTGTTGCCCAGCTGAGAGGAATCGAGTCCTTCCTTGAGTGGGACTCGGCAGTGGCGATGACGACGATGATGAGGCAGATCGGAGATTTGATTATGATCGCTCTGATGAGCTCTGTGTTCCCTGCTTGAGAGGTTCGAGGCACGAGTGTGAGCTCTCAAGTGAGATTTGTTGTAACACAAATTGTGTACTGGAGAAATTTTTAGTAGTTAAAAGTCCTCGAGACACTTTATTTTCTATAATAATTGCCTAATGTTAATAAGATTTCTTGAGCAATCTAAAAAAATAAACTGGTTCAAACATTTACACGATAATCGAACTTTTCTCCATTGGATAACCTTAACAATAAAACAAATTTTCTTAAAGCTTGCAATGTTATCGAGTAAGAATATTGAAAAAAGAAATTAGAGAATGAAAAGAATCGTTGGACGAATGCTAATCGAATGAAACGAAGATTAATCTCGGCCGAAAAAGATCTAGAGATCAAAAGGAAGCGTACCACTTTGAGGGTTAGTAAATCGATCTCGAAATGGATCATCGATCAGATGTACTCACGGCGGAGGCACTTTGACGACTACGCCAGGGGTCATCGTCGATCATCGTGAATCTGCCCCTTTGACCTCAACCCTATTGATCCCGATGATCGACGCGGGGTCGTGAACACCGTTAATAAGCGTCACATACGCCTGGAAAGCGTTTAGTGTATCTGTGTGATCCTACGAGAGCGAGACAAATCGCGGTTTGCGAGAGATAGATGATTCAACAACGTTCGACAAAGTGTACTTTTTAATCGTCTAACGAGATTCACTGTTTGCTAATTAGCGACAACATATTTCATCACAGCATTGCATAATACTCGAGTAATTAGTCGCAAAATCGATACGGATTCTCCGTGAAAATTGAATAATTCGAGTTCGAAATTTCTTTCAAAATTCTACGCAATTTTATCAATTCTATCAATTTTGAAATCTTAAAGAAAGCAGAGAAGATATGTTTTTTATTTACTTTGTCAAATTATGGGAAATTTTTTAATTGATAGAATTTGAATTCTTTGGAAATTCTTCCCAATTTTATAAAAATTTCTAAATCAAAATTTGTCTTACTCTTCACAATTTTCTTTTGTATTATTTAATTGATAGAATTTCCATTCCTCTGAAATCTCTTCCCAATTTTATAAAAAATTCTAATTTAAAATTAGTCCTATTCTTTAGAATTCTGTTTTACGTTAGCCAACTTTTAAATCTTTAAACAAAAGAAAGAAGATGTAACTGGTCCAGGTTTCACAATTTACCTTGACAAGCACCGGTGAGTTAAATTGCTCAAAGTAATGTACAAGGTTCAGTAAGTACATTACACTGTTCCAAAGAAAGTTACGATCTTCTATGATAAATGACAAGGAGAAATGAAGAAAACCACTCTGTGCCTGTATCGTGCGGTCTGAGATAGTAACTCAACCGCAATCCTGTACAATTAACATCTATTTACCATGCAAACCACCGTATCAGGTTTTCTTAATCGGCGAACAAGATTAGACCGTCTTCCTTGTTGATATGAAATTGAAAGCGCATGCCTATTAATTAGCACTCAATGGTCATCCATTTGTTTCTCGTTTCAATTAGCCTTACACTGTATGCAAATGCATAATTCTTGTAACATACCATTCGCTATCTTTTATCGCAAAATATAAACGCGACGTCGCCTAATCATTTTTCGAAACAATCTAATTCCAACTCGAGTTTCAAAGAAATTTTCAATGTGTTAAATAATTTCATTTATTACAACTGTGCATCGTGATTGCATCTCTAGTCGACGGAAAGCGCTAAACCAAATAAAGGACGCAGGGGAAAAAATCGTTGCAAAATTGAAAATTTTCAAGAGAAAAAGAAAAAAATTTTTTGAAACACTAAAAATACATACTTTTGTATCTTGCATAGTAAAAATATTTTTGAAAGGTTAATTTAATTTTTGCTGATTCCCCTTTAAACTAGAATTGCGTAATTAATTATTTAATTAGATCAAATTACTGCCACTCAATTATTTTCTTTTACAACTTGCAATATCTACATTATTTATGATTTCAATCTTACAGTTTAGAGCAATGACGAGACTCTGTTAGTTTTTCATCTGCTCTCTTCCAATATCAAAGAGCAGATTTTTGTAATTAATTCAAAAAAATTCCACGTCCCTATGAAATCTAAATTCTCAAAAGATTTCGAGATAAAAACATTAACACAATTCTCAACGAACCACACACGCAATTCTACAGAGAAGGGTAGACGATACCGTGGAAAAAGCGAATCACAGTGATCACGAGGCTCGTTGTTTCTGCAGCAACGAGGCCACCCTTCTGTGGCCGATTTTCGCGGGCGCGAAGTTTCGTGACCCTGACAAATTACGATTCCCGCGGGCAACTCGCAATAAAACCCGGCCAATTTTTCCCCGTTCTCTTCCTGGCGTGTTCACTCTTGGATGAAATTGAGCTACGTTCCGGAACCGGTTGGCGCGAGCTGAAGGGACCGAATCGACGATTCCTCGAGAAATCGAAACGTCGACCGAGAGCCTGGCCTTTCCATCCCACGAAACGTTTCAGGAACTTAATTAGTTTTTTTCTTTGCGGAAGAATAAGATGGAGTATAGAAGATTATGAATATAATCTCTTGGAAATCTTCAGGAGAGGGGAGTTTATTTAACCCTTTTTTGACTAGCGAGATGTATATGTCGCGTTCGAGTTCTTGAACAAAAATTCATCTAACTTTGACGATCGGTAGATAAGAGATTTTTGAGATGAAGAAATTTGGTTAGGGAAGGGTTAATCCGAGGAGAATTTAACGTTTTTTGATAAAATTTTGGGGTAAGAAAAGTTATCGATTTCTTCATTATCAGCTGAAACTGGAGTGTGATAAAGAAGAAATATTTTTTATCATTGGTAATTTGAAGTCGTTCCTTTGTAAATTTACAGTGATTTTTGTAACTCGATTCTCTTTACTTCCGCAATGTTTTTAACGAATTCATTGGAATGCAGTTTCAATTTTTTAAATGGAACTCACTGGAATACAGTTTCAAATTTTATCGATAAAACACCATTCAAAGGTCAGAAAAAGTCACCTTTTCTTTACTGTTAAATTATGAAAAGTGGTGCAGAAAATTTACGGAATTATTATGGTCGAGATAGAAGGTTTCACGGTGGAAATGAAGAATTGACACGGCGAGATGACCAAGGGGTCACCTGTCGTTTTAACGATTGGAAAAGAGAACGTTTTGGCAGGTGAAAGTGAGCAAGAGAGCATAACAAAGGCACGCTTTGGCCGTCTGTTGATTTACCAGGGTATAATTAATGCTCGACGATGAAACGAACGATTCTTGTTACGAGAACGTACCATTCGTCTGCGAACAACGAGAACATTCTCCGAACTAATAGCTTGAAATCTTGATATCGATTGTCGATAATTCTCTTCTGTATACTTGGCAATACAATTTCTGACCAAATGCGTTCATTATCGTCAACACAATTTCCCGACAAAATACCTTAATTAGCCTTCTTATTGAACATCGAAGTTATCAATTCTTGAAAAAAAGTTACTACTAAATGTATAATATAATAGTTTGAAAGAAAAGTAAAGTATTCACGATTTTTATCATCTAGATAAAATAGGATCAAGTGAAAGATCGATGATCGAGTGTTTTGCATGATTTGCATGATTTCGAGTGGTCGAAAATTTGTGGCGTGAATTTTCTGCTTTTTAAATGATTCTAGAGGCGGATAACAATTCAAAGGTGTAAAACATGTCTGATTAACTATTTCTATGTACGACGCTCGTTCAAATTATTTCTTTATCAAATTTCTACTTCAGATCTATAGCTCGTGTTAATTTCAAAGAAAGTTCGGCGCTTTAAATACTTCCTCATGGAACACATTCGACGAATAATTTCTACTCTCATAATATTCGTGTTTACGAGCCGCTCCGAGGTATCATCCGCGATGAAGAGCAGCGACGACGATCGTCGTTCGTAGTCGACCGCCGCGGTTTTAATCGCGTTTTCCCGGGATCGATCGATCGTGCGCGTAAATCGCGAGTCAATGAGAGTCTACGCTAGTAATTGGTCTATGCCCGCGCCTATGTTGCCATTCGCCGGTTCATCTCGTGGGAAACTCGTGACACACATTTGCACGGAAGTGTACCTCTCGTGGATCCTTGCATCTGACGCGTACAGCAAAACGCGCGCGTTAGGTGATCCTGCGATCTTCCCTCGATCCAGAGAACCACCGAACGACTCCGCCTGCTATCGCTGATGACTACTTGTCTAATTGCGACAGGAGCTCGTGTCGCGACTGATATTAACCCTTTCGGTATACTATGAATGTGTTGTGTGCATGAATTTAGAAAAATTAATTGCTGTGCATTGTGAATCAGGGCTGTACAACTTGGAATAATTTCGAATACGAATTCTTTATTTGGGTAATTCGGGTAATTTCGAATTCGAATTCTTTATTCGGATAATTCGAATAGTCAAAGTGTTTGAATTCGACAGAATTTGAAATTTGAACACTTGGAATACTCGAAATTTACGAAATATTCGGCAGAATCCGAAACTCGAACACTTCGAATACTCGACATTTACGAAATATTCGGCAGAATCCGAAATTCAAACACTTCGAATACTCGACATTTACGAAATATTCCGCAGAATCCGAAATTAAAACACTTCGAATACTCGACATTTACGAAATATTCGGCAGGATTCGAAACTCGAATACTTCGAATACTCGACATTTACGAAATATTCGGCAGAATTCGAAATTTACGAAATATTCGGCAGGATTCGAAACTCGAATACTTCGAATACTCGACATTTACGAAATATTCGGCAGAATTCGAAATTTACGAAATATTCGGCAGGATTCGAAACTCGAATACTTCGAATACTCGACATTTACGAAATATTCGGCAGAATTCGAAATTTACGAAATATTCGGCAGAATCCGAAATTCAAACACTTGGAATACTCGAAATTTACGAAATAATCGGCAGAATCCGAAACTCGAACACTTCGAATTATCCGAATTACTCGAACAGCTCAACTATTCCAAGTTGAAATCCGAATTCTACTGATATTCGAATATTCGAATACACCAACATCCAAATATCTTCGAATTGAAACTTCGTTCTCAATTTGATTCGAAAAGCTACGCAGTAATTAGACTCGCGTTACTTGTTGCAATTTCCTACTTCAGGTGAGAATTACCAATGGAACGAAGTGAAAAACGTAGCACGACAGGCTATGTAAATCTATTATCGAAATGATACGCTCCAAGGGAAAGTAGAACTAGAAAAGTGAAACGAAGAATAAAATACATTGGTCCTGATTCCATTTCGTATCGAAGCCATGTCACAATGGAAATAGAAACTCGTTTCCACCACCTCCAGCAAATTTAACCAACAATTTACAGCCCATAAATAAATCACCAAAGTTGTAATGGGAATCGATCATTGCTAAAACGGGGCATCTACGATTTTTTTTAGAAATTCTGTTTATATACCGTCCATTCATGAAAATGAATATTAACTTCGTTCTTTTTAACATAAGATCCTTGCATCTCAAACGGAAAAATTAATTATCACAGAAAAAATGAAATTTCCCAAAATAAATTTCAACCAAAAGTTCCCAAAATAATTTCATTTCACTTTCACACGAACTTCAATTCTTCTTTCTTATGCACAATTCAATAAAAACATTGTTAGCCTAGAAATCAAAACTTAAAATGAATTTTAAGTTTATGTTTTTCATAATATGACATAATACTTTTCTCCTTCTCCAATAACGTTTAAAGAACTCCCTCACAAATGATCCCCGTAACCTTTAACGATCTCAAAAATTCGATTACGACCGTTCACTTGATCGTAAGATTTAAACACACGGAATAACAATCTCGGACTTCCTTAAACGGCCGTAAACGCGCGCCGAAGGTTTCATTTATAATATACGGACGTACCGAGAGCAATTTCAAGCTGGAATACCACGTTACACGTCGCTACACCTACCATTATCACCGTGCCAAAGTGAAAGTAATTTGTTGCGTTGGGAGTCGGGGGGCGCCAATGTAACAATGCCTGGCCGCCTCCGCGATGTGAACGCGATGTCCTTTGCACGATGTAAATAAACGGAGCCTTGACCGAGCTATAGCCCACCCTCGCCTTCGTTCATTCTAATCAATTTCTATTTCTAGGGCCGAGTGGAAAAATCGCGAGCAGAAAATTGACGCGACAAATGACGCTTCCTGGTGGTATGTACGCACACTTGGTTCGACGAACCCTTTCTGTCGCCAAACAAAGATTGACGTGACAAGATGATGAGTTCGTGATTGTTCACCTTATGCTACTACGAACTTTGGTGTCCGCCATTGGGCATCTACGGAGGACTTTGTCAAACGTGTCGTTGAATGTAAGATGAGTTCGGTTAGATGATTAATGTAGGGCTGGATATTTTTATCTATTTTTTGGAACGTGTCGTTTCGAGTGAGATAAGGTGTGTTTAGTGTCTGTAATTTTGGGTTACTGTGAAGTTCAAGGACCACCGTTGGATATTTTTAGATTTTAATTTATTTTTTGGGAATGTGTTATTCAGAGGAAGATAAGTTACGCTAGAAGTCTATAATTTTGTAGACGACTGTTTACTTCGTTTGTTTCAACGTTTCCTGCTTCCCATTCTGGGATTTCTAATTGAATGAAAGCTATAGTCGGGGCCACGATATAGCGAGGTCGTAAAATCGGTCAGACGTCAAAGTAAACATGTTTTAGCTGCCGGGACCCGAAAATTGACAGAGATACGAGCAGATAAGTACTTGAAACCATTGTCAGGACCGTACGAAGAATTCTTGTATCCAGCGAAAGTCAACAGATTCTAATATATTTACTGAAAACTGCATGCAGCTAGGACAAATTAGGGTTTCTCCCTCTGGGGGAAGCCGCTTTTGGAAGTACGGTTACAGGTAAAGGTCTTATTGATGTCTTTAGCATCTTAGTTTATCTACTCGTGTTATATACAGATAGAAAGTGCAAAAAGATTGTGTAGCTTAATATTAACATATTTTCCATTTGTAAATGAAATACCATTTTAGCAAAATCAATCGGTGCCGATTCTTCAGAGTTTAATTTACGACCTCGCTATATCGTGGCCCCAACTATACGTCATCTTATTATTCATAATTGTATCCTTTTTAAAATTCTCACAGTTTAGTGAACAAAGTTGTTGTTTGCGCGAAGTTCGTCAGAATTTCCCTTCGAATCCTCCAGTGAATTAAGTTACCATTAAGACACCAGACATTTATAATAATTTCATAACATACTAAATCCTTTCGATGGAACCATAGAACAAACAGTTTCCAAAATTCAACGATAATTCGATGCATTAATAATCATTCAGTCTTTCTCAGCCAATCAATCACTCACTGTTTCAAATATGAAAATTGGAAGTAACTAAACACGGTAGAATTAAAAAAGAAACGAAATCATTTCGCGAAACGAACAAAAGTAAAAGAAAAAATTGTTCAGATTTCAATTGACCTCTGGCAATTCATTTAATCAGAAACGTTCTCCGAATCACGTCCGGAATATCCACCTAGCATCCATCAAGTCGAGCCTACAATTTCATCCTCGGCGGAAAATCACCGAACCAATAACCGTCGAGATGTTCCAGCACGACGACGCCTGGAAGCAACGAAAACGAAGAAAGAAAGAAGCTTGGAAGTAGCCGGATTACGCGGTTCTCGTTCGCAGCAGCAAGCAGCCAGCAGCAGCGGTTTCAACGAGGCGGGCATTGCGACCCGTTCGAATCGGCCACTCCAGGTACTGTTAAGCAGCACCGCTGCCACGCCGAGGAAGTTCCAGTAATGTTCGCCGTGTGTCGAGAGGAGCGTACACAGAGCCAGGAGGGGCCTTGTTCCCACGCCCGACGCCGTGATCTTTGCCGAGCTACTTAGTCCTCTGCTAGAACGAGCCTGCCTCCTCTCTCTCTCTCTCTTTCTTTGACAGAGAGATAGAGAGAGAAACCTCTCTCTGTGAAACCTCCGTGAAAGAGAGGGAGAGAGAAAACTCTCTCTGTTAAAGAGAGAGAGAAAAACTTCTCTCTGTGAAAGAGAGAGAGAGAAACTTTTCTTTGTGAAAGAGAGGGTGAGAGAAAACTCCCTCTGTGAAAGAGAGGGAGAGAAACTTCTCTCTGTGAAAGAGAGGATGAGAGACACTTCTCTCTGTGAAAGAGAGAGAGAGAAACTTCTCTTTGTGAAAGAGAGGGAGAGAGAAAACTCCCTCTGTGAAAGAGAGGGTAAGAGAAAACTCCCTCTGTGAAAGAGAAGGAGAGAAACTTCTCTCTGTGAAAGAGAGGGAGAGAGAAAACTCTCTCTGTGAGAGAGGGCGAGAGAAAACTCCCTCTGTGAAAGAGAGGGCGAGAGAAAACTCCCTCTGTGAAAGAGAGGGAGAGAGAAAACTCTCTGTGAAAGAGAGGGAGAGAGAAAACTCTCTGTGAAAGAGAGGATGAGAGAAACTTCTCTCTGTGAAAGAGAGAAAGAGAGAGGGAGAAAACTCTCTGTGAAAGAGAGGGAGAGAGAAAACTCTCTCTGTGAGAGAGGGCGAGAGAAAATTCCCTCTGTGAAAGAGAGGGAGAGAGAAAACTCTCTCTGTGAGAGAGGGAGAGAGAAAACTCCCTCTGTGAAAGAGAGGGAGAGAGAAACTTCTCTCTGTGAAAGAGAGGGAGAGAGAAAACTCTCTCTGTGAAAGAGAGGGTGAGAGAAAACTCCCTCTGTGAAAAAGGGGGAGAGAGAAAACTCCCTCTGTGAAAGAGGGGGAGAGAGAGAAACTTCTCTCTGTGAAAGAGAGGGAGAGAAAAAACTCCCTCTGTGAAAGAGAGAGAGAAACCGTTGTGAGAGAGAAAGAGACCTCTCTCTGTAAAACTTTTGTGAGAGAGAAAGAGACCTCTGTGAAACCTCCGTGAAAAATAGAAAGAGAGAGGAACCTCTCTGTGTGAAACCTCTGCGAAAGAGAGAGAAACCTCTCTCTTTGTGAAACCTCCGCGAAAGAGAGAGAGAAAGAGAGGAGAGACAGAGAGAGATCTACGGTCGTTCCGCTGCCTGACTCACCGAAAGGTGAGCGTCCCACTCTCTTTTAAGTAACTCTCCGCTACTCTCTCTCCCTCTCTCTACGCTCCTGTCGCTAAGTCCTGAGAGACCTGAGATTATACCACTTTTCTTGCCCCGCGAAACACTATGTGGGTTACGTAAGGTGGTAACGCGCGAGCCTCGCGGCACGTTCGAGTAATAATAACGCGTACGTGAACCGGTGAACGGGAACGGGAGTACTGTGAAGAAGGAAAAGAGGGGTCTCAGAGAAGGAGGAAGTCTGGCTGAGACCCTTGAGGGAGTATCGCGATAACAGAACGATTGGGAACGAGTTTTTACTGCTTTTTTCATCGATTTCGGGGTATTTTGGGAACGGAAGTGTTAAAGGGTGTGCTTGGTCTAGTTAGAGTTAGGAAACTTAAGCAGTTCCAAGATTTAACTACCTGTGTTACTATCTTTTTACGAGTAGATACGTTTGTTTTAGCTGTTTATAGCTTTTACACCGCGGTAAATGACGAGAAGTTATGGTACTGTAGGTAATTTGTGGTTGGCAAGCTTCAAACGTAAATTGAAGTTTGAGGTAGAATTCAAGTTTGTTAGAAATCTAATATCTTCACTCTAATCTACATCACCGGTGTAACACTTTGTTACAAGGGGTTAAATTTAGGATTAAGTTTGGGCATAAATTAAAGTTCGAGTTTATTAATTTGAAATTTACTGTTAATATCGTCACTGTAATCTGCATCACGAGTGTGACACGTTATTATAAGGCGAGGGGTTAATTCAATTTTAATTAAAAAACAGTAATCACGGTATGGAATTCGTTTGCAATCGTTAAATATAGTTTGCTTTAATTACTACATGAATTATTTTACGGAGGAAATTAAAGTTTAAAGGTTTGCGGACTTTTCATCCTCTGTAGTTAAATGTACTTTGAATTTTCTTTTAATCGAGCTAGAATTTAGTAGAATATTTACATCTATTTCGACTTAAAAACCATTCTATTCAATTTTCACTGTTATTTACGCAAAAAGGAAGTGATTTACACGAGAGAAAAAGGTCGTCAAACGTTGCCAACAAGAAACACGATTTAAATGATGGTATTAAGAGCACGTTTTCGAAACTGTTCGAGCAATCAAAGTGCGATTCGTTGCTTCCGTGCAACAAAGTAGCAGAGACTTGAACGCCTGGTAAGGCACGATCTTCAGCCATGGAAGCTTCACGTCGAAGAGAACGCAAACTAACAAAGCGCAGAGAAGAGAGAGAGAGAGAGAGAGAGAGAGAGAGAGAAGAATTGAGACGAACAACGTTCAAAAGATACACATGATTAAAGTAATCAGAGAAGCAGGTTCGCGTGCACGTGATGCACGTGATCGTAAACAATCAGCATATTAAGCCAAGATCCGCACGCGAGAGTAAATATGTCGGAATGATTAGAAGCGTGTGCAGGGTCTTCGAACTCAACGGAAT